>NC_037682.1:85835270-85846655 GCF_003255815.1 Theropithecus gelada
GCTTTTTTTTTTTTTTTTTTTTTTTTTTTTGAGACGGAGTCTCGCTCTGCCGCCCAGGCTGGAGTGCAGTGGCCGGATCTCAGCTCACTGCAAGCTCCGCCTCCCGGGTTCACGCCATTCTCCTGCCTCAGCCTCCCGAGTAGTTGGGACTACAGGCGCCCGCCACCGCGCCCGGCTAGTTTTTTGTATTTTTTAGTAGAGACGGGGTTTCACCGTGTTAGCCAGGATGGTCTCGATCTCTTGACCTCGTGATCCGCCCGTCTCGGCCTCCCAAAGTGCTGGGATTACAGGCTTGAGCCACCGCGCCCGGCCGGGACTTCTTATCTTTTAACTGGATCTCTGAGCTCTGGGGCGAGCTCATACTGAATCCTGGGTTTACAAAAAGGAAGAATTATCATAAGGCTAGACCACATGATGTTTATATAGTGCACTTAAATAAATTTTTTTTAAAAAACAAAGACATTTCTAAGTGTCTAAACTATACTCTTCTTTAAAAGCCCAAGAATATTGACCAGGCATGGTGGCTTATGCCTGTAACCCCAGCACTTTGGGAGGTCAAGGCAGGCAGACCACTTGAGGTCAAGAGTTCAAGACCACCTTGGCCAACATGGTGAAACCCCATCTCTACTAAAAACACAAAAATTAGCCAGGCATGGTGGTGGGTGCCTGTAATCACAGCTACTCAGGAGACTGAGGCAGGAGAATCACTTGAACCCAGGAGACGGAGGTTGCAGTAAGCCAAGATCAAGCCACTGCACTCCAGCCTGGGTGACAGATTGAGACTCTGTCAAAAAAGAAAAAACAAACAAAAAAACCCAAGAATAACCTCTGTTGCAATAATGATTTTAGTCAATAGATCAGGTCACTGCACTTCAGCCTGGGTGACAGATTGAGAGTCTGTCAAAAAACAACAACAACAAAAAAACAAGAATAGCTTGTGTTGCAATAATGAGTTTAGTCAATAAATCAGGTCAAAAGAAAGCAGTTTAAAAGCTGAGATGAACTTGTCTGTTTATACTCTTGAGGTTCCATAAAGAAAAACAGGTTTCTCCCCTAAAGGGAGTCTGGCACCTTCTCCATTTTCTTTAAGAAACCCCAGGTTATTATAAATGAGTTTAGGTCCCTCATGCAGCAAAAGTTGCAAGAGAAAAAGGAGAGACAGCAGAAGTAAATGAAGAAAACAGAATTCAGTCAACTGAGAAGAAAATAACTTTTGCTCAAAGAAAACGAGTGACAAGGTCCTAAGAGAGAAAAAAACCTGATCTTTTAAATACAAACACACACAGACACACATATCTTGGATGTTAGTTTTTTATTAAGCTGACTTTAACCACTGAACTCCTTAAAAAAATCTTTTAAAATCTCATTACTGTATTTCAGCTAGGACAAATAGGCACTATTTCAGAAGTACCAAGTATCAAACCAGAAAGGTCTTGATTTAGGAACCAAACCCAACCTGTTGTGGTGGAAAAAATAATGCAGAACCTTAGCTATTGAACTGACCTGCAGTGTGGGGCAACAGCCATTGCTTTTAGTTTAACCTGGCTCACAAAATGTTACATAAATGTTATATAAATAAAATCCCTTTAGTAGTCAAAATCAAAATAATAAATATTTCCTCTTTTTTATTTTTCTTTTTCTGACCATTTTGCTCCACCTTACCACACTATGTTTTTTGGTATGTGTTGGGGGAAATTTAACCATTTCAGAGGACTTGTTCCCCATAATTTGAAACTTTCCTCTGGATTTGAGTGAGTCAGATAATATCGGTAAAACCCAATGGGAAAAAGATTAAAAGGACAACAAAATCAGAAACGTACAACAACAACAAAACTGTTAAGGAAAACAAACAATCACAAAACTTATATGATTACTGAGCGCTCTTATGGTAAGGAGAAATTAAAACCCGCTGGTTGTTAGCTTTAGCCAAGACAAAACCCCAATTCAGCTATTTACTTAGGAATGGGTCTCAGGCAGAAGACTGCTCTCCACCATCCTAGAAGCAGGAGAGAAAACCCCATCTTCCCCGTTGGAAGCCAGCTCAAACTGCATAAAGGAGTTACCAGCCTTCCATCATCATGGAAACAGGAAAACTTGCCTTTCTTGTTGGAAACAAATAAAACTCCCAAAAAAGGGAGTTGTATAGCAAAACAATCTTTACATCTTGACCAAATTTTGGGAGATCAGGTCCTTTCTGGAGGGGGTGCTCCCAGACCTCAGCAAATTGTGCTATTAGTTTGACCGTAAAGTTAGCTCATGCTGGTACTAAGCACTGATAAGAGATTTGTCAAAGGTCAGGGCATCTCCACTGAGAATCCCTCCGTGGTTATCGGAATGTGAGCCCCAAAAATCTGAGACAGGTCTCAGCTTATTTTTCCAAGGTTGAGGATGCACATCTGTGATACAGCCTCAGGAGGTCCTGATGACATGTGCCCAAGGTGGTCAGAGCACAGCTTGGTTTTATACATTTTAGGGAGACATGAAACATCAATCAACATATGTGAAATCAACAGTCCAGAAAAGACGGAACAACTTGAAGCAAAAGCGGGACAACTCAAAGTGGGACAACTCAAAGTGGGAGGGGCTTCCAGGTCGTCGGCATTACAGGTGTGATACAAATGACACAAATGGTTACATTCTTTTGAGGTTCTGATTAGCCTCTCCAAAGGAGGCAATCAGATATACATTTATCCCAGTGAGCAGAGGGGTGACTTTGAATAGAATGGGAGGCAGGTTTGCCCTAAGCAGTTCCCAGCTTGGCTTTTCCATTTAGCTCAGAGATTTGGGTGCCTGAAGTTTTATTTTTCTTTCACAGAATATTTCCATCACCGCCAAAAGTTTCCTCTGTGCAGTCTATTCTTTCCCCTGCCCTCAGCCCTAGGCAACCATTGAATTGTTTTATGTTAATATAGATTCATTTGCATTTTCTGGAATGTTATTGTCAGGCCTCTGAGCCCAAGCTAAGCCATCATATCCCCTGTGACTTGCACGTATACATCCAGATGGCCTGAAGCAACTGAAGATCTACAAAAGAAGTGAAAATAGCCTTAACTGATGACATTCCACCATTGTGATTAGTTCCTACCCCACCCTAACTGATATGATATATTCTCTCCCACCCTTAAGAAGGTACTTTGTAATATTTTCCCCGCCCTTGAGAATGTACTTTGTATGCCTATCCCAAACCTATAAGAACTAAGGATAATCCCACTACCCTTTGCTGACTCCTTTTTCCAACTCAGCCCGCCTGCACCCAGGTGAAATAAACAGCCTTGTTGCTCACACAAAGCCTGTGGGTGGTCTCTGCACACGGACGCGCATGACAGTTATATACATAGAATCACACAGCATTTAGTTTTTGTGTCTGGGTTTCTCCTGCCATCATGATTTTGAGATTCATCCACTTTGTTGTGTGTATCAATATTGTATTCCTTGCGATTCCATTTTATGGATATATTAGAGTCAGTGTATTCATTCATCTTTACTGAACATTTGTGTTAATTTTAGTTTTTGTTTATTGACATCAGTCTGTTTTATCTTCACTGCATTATTACTACCTGAAATTACTTTATTCATCTATTTGTTTATATTTGACTTTCTTATTTTCCCCAACTAAGCCAACAGCATCTTATTTTCTTGTTCTTCACTTTATCTGCAGTGCCTGTGCATGATAGGAGCTCATGTGTGAACTAATTCCAGGAATTCCATTCCTGGGTTATACTTGAAGCATTCCTGAATTCATATACTAGCTATGGCATTATTGGCTTTGTGACCCTGAGCAAATTGCTTCACCTCTCTGAACTATGGTTCCTTAATCTTTAAATTGAGTATTATCATACTATCTCACCAGGTTGTTGTGAAGATAAAGGAGAATTTCTGAAGCCAGAAAGCCAGTGCTGTCCTAAGCGCCTTACCTGTAATGACTCATTTAGTCCTTTAATCAGTTAATCAACCCCATGGATAAAGTACTATTGTTTATTTTTCTTTTTTATTTTTCTTTCTTTCTTTTTTTTGAGACTGAGTCACAATCTGTCACCCAGGCTGGAGTGCAGTAGCATGATCTTGGCTCACTGCAACCTCTGTGTCCTGGGCCATGCAATTCTCCTGCCTCAGCCTCCTGAGTAGTTGGGATTACAGACATGGGCCACTGTACCCAGCTAATTTTTGCATTTTTAATAGAGATGGGGTTTCACCATATTGCCAGACTGGTCTTGAACTCCTGACCACAAGTGATCCACCTGCCTCTGCCTCCCAAAGTGCTGGGATTACAGGCATGAGCCACCACACCTGGCCTTTTAATTTTTTAAGACAGGATTTCACTGTGTTGCCCTAGCTGGAGTGCAGTGGTGTGACCTCGGTCTGCTGCAACCTCTGCCTCCTGGGCTCAAGAGATTCTTGCGCCTCAGCCTCCCAGGTAGCTGGGATTACAGGCACATCCCACCACACCTGGCTAATTTTTGTATTTTCAGTTGAGATAGGGTTTTGCCATGTTGGCCAGGCTGGTCTTGAACTCCTAGTCTTAAGTGATCTGCCCACCTCAGCCTCCCAAAGTGCTGGGGTTATAGGCATGAGCCACTGCACCTGGCCAAAAAGGTACTATTATTTTCATTCTATCTGTTTTATAAATTGCAAAGCTGAGGCACAGAGTTAGTGAGTGGCAGAGCTTTACTTGAGCCCAGGCTGTTTAGCTTATAAAACTCTTCTCCCCGTCATTCTGTTATTCTGCTTTTCTATGCTATTAAATGAGATAGTATATGAAGTGCCTAGCACAGTATCCAACACATACTACCTTCACAATAAATACTGGTTTTTTTTCTTAGGTACAAAGTCACAGAGTGAGATGCCAAACATCTCACCATTTACCTACACTTTTGGGATCATATATGAAAGATAGTAGCAAGTAAAATTCAGTATAATTTTGAAGATTGTGTTATACAGTATTATTTTCATCATCTTGACATTTTAATTTCTTGGGTTTGGGACATGATTATAAGTACCGGGAAGTGTGACATGTTTGTCAAATAAATCAGTTTGACTTTATATATTTTTAGTAAATTGGTTGTGAACAGTTGCTCATACTCACGTCCCAGAAAGGGTCTCCCAAGCCCATTCTTGGGTCTGGCCTGAGAGTGAGGTCTAATCCTGAGAGTGGTCAGCCTGGCTTTGCAACTCACCAAGAACCACAGGGGACCAGTAAATGTAAAAGGTATCAGTATGGGACAGGTACCAGCCCAAAGGGATGGATCAGCTATTTTTGAAATCCCCATTGCAAAATTATAACTGAGACACTGAAAGAGATCTGACCTACCCAACGCCATCTTGCTTCTAACCTTCAAGTTATCTTTGTTTATTCCTGGGAGTAGACTAAACTAACTTTGGGAGGAATTTAGTTTGTAATTTAAAACAAAGACAATAACAGCACTTTCCCAAAACAAACCTCCTTCTTACCTGGGGACTAGACTTTGTAGGATTAATAAATTAGCCACAAGATTATAACTTATGGTTTAGGAGTCATGCAGCTGGAGGCTACAAGATTCTGACCCTCCCTAAACTGCTCCTAAGATCAGTGCTTGAGACATTTTGCAGACCCTGCACTTGATGGATCAGCTGGCCCCATCCAGATCCATAAACTGGCTCATCTGATTTTGTGGCCTCCACCCAGGAACTAACTCAGCACAAGAAGATAGCTTCAACGTCCTATGATTTAATCTCCGACCCAATCAATCAGCACTCTTGACTTACTGGCCTTTCCCCACCTCCCAAATTATCCTTAAAAACTCTAATCCCCAAATGCTTGGGGAAACTGATTTGAGTAATAATAAAACTCCTGCCTCCGACACAGCTGGCTCTGGGTGAACTACTCTTTCTCTGTAGTTCCCCTGTTTTGATAAATCAGCTCTTTCTAGGCATTGGACAATGTGAACTCTTTGGGGAGTTACATTTTCCAATTTGAACCACACAGCACTTTGCTAAAAATAACTATCTGCAAATATTCTTAGAGCTACAGGCTGTGAACTCCGTTTATAGCCTGTTACCTGGTGGCCAACTGGGGAGAGGCCTGTGGATCCAGGGTGGGACTAGAATGAAGGAAAAATGGGCTGACTTTGCTCCTAGCAGTCTGACCTTGGGGGAACTAGTATAAGCCACACCCTATCTTCTCTGAGATGGTAGGGGGAAAGAGCAAAAGAATCACTCCTTTGGCCTTCTGGCAGCTTCAAGTCTCACTGGCAAGGTACAGCAGCCAACCAGGCCAGACCTCAGTTATAGAATACTATGTGACAGAGTCCGAGGCACACAACATGGCATCTCCATGGCAGAGGGTAGGGAGGGGGCATGACAGGCACCAAAAATATTTTCCTGGAGTGGGTAAGTCTTGATTTTGACTGATCTGTCCCGGGGCTGACTACATGGCAGTATGGCCTGAGCAATAGCACAAGTTTCATGCTCAGAGGGCCTCACATGCTTGAACTAATGCTCTGTTGTTGCCATCTTGAAATTCTCAATCATTTTTTAGCAAGGGGCCCTGCATTTTTATTTTGTATTGGGCACCACAATTTATGTCCTGATCATCCTTAATAGGTTACTTCCAGCATGTATTACTTTTCCTCTGAGCATTTATTATTTTTCTTCCCAAACTTCTCTTTTAGTCCTCATCTCAGCTACAAATGCTTACTTCTTCCCTGTTCTTTGGACTTAAAACCTCAAGGCAGCTGTCATGCATGCCTCACCCTAGCCCTTGACGTCTAAATGATTCAAGACCTGAGGCTTATTCCTTTAAATAACTCACCTACTCCTGATTCTCACCATTTCCAGAGTCATACACCTAGCTCAGGCCTACCTTGTCTTTTGTCTGGTCTCTAGATCCTTGCTTCCTGGTGTACTCTAGGGACATTGAGCATCAGCATAACTTGAGAGCTCGTTAGAATTACAAAACTTTGGGTACCACCCTAGATCTGCATTTTGACAAAATCCTTAGGTGATTCTCATTCACTGGAAGTTTGAGAAGTCCAGTCAGTGACTCTGGACTTTGGATTTATACTACGATCACCTGGGGAGATTTTTAAAATACAGATAATTAGGTCCCATCCTTAGAGATTCTCATTTAATTAGTCTGCATCAGTTTTTTTTTTTTTTTAAAGCCCTTCCTTTTTACTTGTTTTAATCATCTATTACCGTGTAACAAATTACCCCAACACATGTTTATAATCTCACATTTTCTGTGGTTTAGGAATCCAGATGCAACTTACTGGGTCCCTTGCTTCAGGATTTCTCACAAAGTTGTAGTCAAGGTGTTGGCTCAGGAGCTCTCGCATGGCTGCAGTCCAGGTTCCACAGGGCAGGATCTGCATCCAAGCTCACTCAGTGGCTGTTGGCAGGACACAGGTCCCCACAGCCTGTTCGCTTGAGGATATCTGTTCCTTGTTGACTGTTGACTGTTGGCTGAGAAATCACCTTCGGTCCTTTGCACCAGGGGCCTCTCCAACCAGGAAGCTTGCCTCATAAGTCAGCAAGAGAGTCTGCTAGCAAGATGGAAGCCATGATCCTTTATAACTCATTTATGAAAATATTTATTACTTTTGCCATATTCTATTCATTAGAAGCAAGCCACTAGGTCCAGCCCATATTCTAAATGAAGGGGCTGGCTGGGCATGGAGGCTTATGCCTGTAATTGTAGCACTTTACAAGGTGGAGGCAGGAGGATCTTTTGAGCCCAGGAGTTAAGAGACCAGCCTTGCAACACAGTGAGACCTTGTCTCTATTAAAAAAAAAAAAAAAAAAAAAAGGAAGAAAAATAAATGGAGAGGCTCACACAAGAGTGTCACTGCTAAGAGGTAGGGATCGCCAGGGAACATTGTGGGCGTTTGCCTATCCCACGACCCAGGTGGTTCTGTTACCAGTTGAAAGTGTCCAGGTTCTTGATTTCTTGAACAAAGAATTGGACAAAATGCACAAACAAAACAAGAAAAGAATGAAGCCACAAAAGCTGAGATTTATTGAAAACCAAAGTATACCCCATAGGTGTACAGGCCTGAGCACTGGAGCTCAAGGTTTCCATTACTGAATTTTCTGGGATTTAAATACCTTCTAGAGGTTTCCATTGGTCTCTTGGTGTATGCCCTATGTAAATGAAGAGGATGCGGTAAAGTTAGAAAGTCATTTAGTCGGTATATGCCCTATGTAAATGAAGAGGATATTTTCTGTAATAACTGAAGTGTTTCCATTTGATTTAGTTCTAGGAAGTCAGTGTGAATTGGCCTTATGCACCCCAAGTCTGGATTCTGCTAACCCAAATGTAGGCTTTTGGAGTAGTCTAATAACTCTCTCCAGTCTCTCCTCATCCTTCAATAATAATACTTAAAAAAAAAAATTGCTTGCAACATTGTTCTAAGCCTCATTTTGTGTCCTTCTTCAAATAATATTACAAATAATAGCTAATACCTTTTAAGGGCTTACTAAATACTAGGCACTGTTCTGAGTGCTTTACATTTATTATACCATGTAACCTGACAAACATTTTATTAGGTAAGTTACTATTAATATCTCCATTTCCATAAGCCAAGAACAGAAAGATGAATGCTGCACATTCTCACTCATATGTGGATTCTAAAAATGTGGATCTCAGAAGTAGAGTAGAATCGTGGTTACAAGAGGTGGGGAAGGGTAGGGGGATGGGTGCAATACCCAGAGGTTGGTTAATGGATAGAAATTTACTGCTAGATATGAGGAATAAGTTCTAGCTTTCCCTCCCTCCCTCCCTCCCTCCCTCCCTCCCTCCCTTCCTTCCTTCCTTCCTTCCTTCCTTTCTGTCTTCTCTTTCTTCTTTCTTTCTCTCTCTCTCTCTCTCTTTCGAGATGGAGTCTCACTCTGTTGCCTAGGCTGGAGTGCAGTGGGGCGATCTTGGCTCACTGCAACCTTCGCCTCCTGGGTTCAAGCGTTTCTCCTGCCTCAGCCTCCTGAGTAGCTGGGATTACAGGCATGTGCCACCATGCCTGGCTAATTTTTGTATTTTTAGTAGAGATGGGATTTCACCATGTTGGTCAGGCTGGTCTCAAACTCCTGACCTTGTGATCTCCCCACCTCAGCCTCCCAAGGTGCTGGGATTACAGGCATGAACCACTGCGCCTGGCCAGTTCTAGCTTTCTATAGCACTGTAGGGTGACTATAATTAAGAACAATTTGTTGTATGTTTTCAAATAACAAGAAGAGCAGATTTTAAATGTTACCAGCACAAAGAAATAATAAACGTTTGAGATGATGGATATGCTAATTATCCTGATTTGATCATTATATCTTGTATACATGTATGAAAATATCACATTGTATCTCATAAATACGTACAATTGTTAAATGTCAATTAACATTTATTAATAATAATAAAAGCAACCCCCCCCCCCATTTCTAATGAGGAAATTGAAGCCATGACAGTTTAATCATTTACCTAGATTACACAACTAGTCAGTGGCAGAACTGAGATTCAAACCCACCTGGTCTTGCTCCAGAGCCCATGCTCTGAAATCACTAATTCAATGTAAAAAACCTTCCATTTCTACACATTTCCATTTATGTCTGTTATGGCATCACCATCTCTAATAGGGTAAAATTAGAAAACACCCTACTTTCCAACAATAGGGAGCTGGTTAGGTAAATTATGATACAGCTTTATGATGACATATAATACCCACTAAAAGCGATACTTTTCAAAGAAATTTAAAGACAGGGAAAATGCACAAAATGACGTTGAGAAAAAAGTGGAATTAGACAAAGATTAAAAAAATAGAGAGTGAGGGAAAGGAGGTGGGTACAGGATAAAGGAGTAGAGGGACAATGAGGAAGAAAGAAAAAGGGGAAAAGATGCAGAAATAGGGTTAAGAAGAGGTGTGGCGGGGGACAAAAAAAGATAGTGAAGTAGGGATAGAGAAGGGGAAGGATAGAGATGGACGATGAAGACAGAAAGGAGACAAAAGAGAGGGAGAGACACCAAATACTTCCCATGCCGCCATCCAATAGGCAGCCTTTGAATGGCTCAGGACTGGAGCAAAATGCATTTGCCAGCAGGATCCGTCGGTGCTCCTGATGGGCTGATGCCCAGGAAGTACAGCCAAGTTGTGCTGAGACTGTTCCTCATTAATATCAGAGGCTCCAGCCACCCCTAATGGTCCCTCAGCTGTGTAGGCTACAAAGGGACTGGAGACAGTGGGTTGGGCAGACACCAGGCTGTGCTCACAGAGATGGTGCCTCCTGGGGCCAACCTGAGGTTTGATGCCTGGCCAGGGCCTGGAGGCTGCTGAGTGGTCTGGAGGGCCTGGAGGAGTTTTTTTGAGGTGATTGATCAAAACATGGTCAGGCCAGATCCTCCTGGCCTGACCAGGGTGATAAGCATCCCCTGTGGGTATGGTTAATGGTCAGAGAAAAGTGGCTGATGGCAGCTGTGTTATTTAAGAATTGACTGGGTGCAGTGGCTCATGCCTGTAATCTCAGCACCTTCAGAGGTCAAGGTGGCTGGATCACTTGAGCCCGGAGCTCAAGACCAGTGTGGGTAACATGGTGAAACCTTGTCTCTAGAAAAAATACAAAAATTAGCTGGGCGTGGTGGCTCATGCCTGTAGTCCCAGCTACTCGGGAGGCATGGTAGGGAGGATTGCTTGAGCCCATGAGGTCAGGGCTGCAGTGAGCTGTGTTTGCGCCACTGCACTCCAACCTGAGCAATAGAGCAAGACCTTGTCTCAAACAAAACAAAACAAAAAATAATTGGTCAGTTTTTCTTTTTTTTTCTTTTTTTTTTTTTTTTGAGATGGAGTCTTGCTCTGTCGCCCAGGCTGGAGTGCAGTGGCCGGATCCCAGCTCACTGCAAGCTCCGCCTCCCGGGTTTACGCCATTCTCCTGCCTCAGCCTCCCGAGTAGCTGGGACTACAGGCGTCCGCCGCCTCGCCTGGCTAGTTTTTTGTATTTTTTAGTAGAGACGGGGTTTCACCGTGTTAGTGTAGGAACCGAGCTGTCGATTCCCTCCTGGGCAGGGGTCGCCGCGAAGGAACACCCGACACGGGAGTCACAGCAGAGAGTTATTTATTACTAGCGCGCTAGGGTCCCAAGCTCTAAGTTGGCCCTGGGACCCTGACTGCTTGTTACAGGCTGTTTATATAGGCAAACACAAGTTCAAACACAGCTTATGGCGCGAAATTCAAACAAAGCTTAAGGCGCAAAATAATTGGGTCTAGCTATGGCCTGAGCAAGGTGTCTTGTTCTAATTGGTTAGAGCAGGACCTTATGAGGTTCTTTCCTGGAGTTGTTGATTCTGGGAACTTCGAGGCAGGGTGGGACCCCCGGAATTGGCAGGGTGGGACCCCATGAGGTTGTTTCCCAGAATTGGCAGGGTGGGACCCTATC
>NC_037682.1:85856217-86063482 GCF_003255815.1 Theropithecus gelada
CTATGGCCTGAGCAAGGTGTCTTGTTCTAATTGGTTAGAGCAGGACCTTATGAGGTTCTTTCCTGGAGTTGTTGATTCTGGGAACTTCGAGGCAGGGTGGGACCCCCGGAATTGGCAGGGTGGGACCCCATGAGGTTGTTTCCCAGAATTGGCAGGGTGGGACCCTATCAGGGTGGGACCCTATCGAGGCAGGGTGGGACCCTATCTAGGGCCACCTGGTGCTAATTTTTTAAGTTTTATGAGGCCTAGTTTCATTAGCCAGGCTGGTCTCGATCTCCTGACCTCGTGATCCGCCTGTCTCGGCCTCCCAAAGTGCTGGGATTACAGGCTTGAGCCACCGCGCCCGGCCCAGTTTTTCATGTTCTTTTGGTCAGTAACAGACACTGACCCTTGCCTGGATCCCACCTGTCCTCAAAAAGCTTGCAATCCAGTTAGTGGGAGGTGACAACCAAGTAAATTACTAATAAGACTAAAATATGTCCTTAAAGAGATAAATGCTGCAGCTTCTTCCAAATGTCAGAGATTCAATAAATATTATTGATTAAAATGCATGAATGAATGAATACATGTTCATCTTATGTATCCAATAGGATTATTTATGAACAAATTCTTTGCATAGATTGGTAGCTGCCCAGTACGGTTTTTCTTTTTTTTTCGAGATGGAGTCTCACTCTGTTGCCAGGCTGGAGTGCAGTGGTGCAATCTCAGCTCACTGCGAGTTCTGCCTCCCGCATTCATGCCATTCTCCTGCCTCAGCCTCCTGAGTAGCTGGGACTACAGGCGCCCACCACCATGCCCGGCTAATTTTGTTTTTGTATTTTTAGTAGAGATGGGGTTTCACTGTGTTAGCCAAGAGCCTCTCGATCTCCTGACCTCGTGATCTGCCTGCCTCGGCCTCCCAAAGTGCTGGGATTACACGGGTGAGCCACTGCGCCCAGCCCCAATACAGTTTTTCTAAGTGAATGGCTGATGACATTTCACTGCAGAGAAAAATGCAAATACTCCCCAGGGAAGGAGCACTCCAGGCTGCTGTCACATACTGGTACTTTAGTATGAACTTAATTATGTAGTCCATTTTTGCTGATATTTACAAATCATATTAGCTAGTGTACTTCAATCTCCTATCCGTTCCATGAGATGAGCAGGGCTGGAATAATCGTCAGTCATCATCTGCATTTTCAGGTGGAGAAATTGAGGGCCAGACAGGCTGGGTGTTGGCACCCACCCAATTGAAGTACTAAAGCCATGTCTCGAATGTGGGGCTCCTGACACCGAATCCAGTTCCTGTTCCCCCATGCCAGGAGACTACCCTCAGGCTAGGTAATGGCCAGTGGAGGGAGGTTCTGGGGCAGCTGAGGGTTTTGTGGGAAAGGAGTGATGCTGGTGGAGGTGGGAACCATGTACCAGGACCAATGTAGTAGCTTTATAAAATTATTTCACCTAACTAACTATCACAACCACCTCATGAGATGAAAATTATTATCCCATTTTAAAGTCAAAGAAATATAGGATCGAAAAAAGGTCAGAGCCAGGATTCAAGCCAGATCTGTTGCACTTCAAAGCTTACCCTCTTTCCATTGCATCATGGTAATTTGCAATAATTTTGGAGAGAGAAAAGCAAAGTTATAACATCAATGTTTCGGAGACCCTTCCAGCAAGTCACGATTGCTCTGGGGTGGGGTGGGAGTGCGAGGGTAGAGATTGTGCATCTTCAGGACTCAGGGACACTGGAATTTCTTCCCTGTGGGGCAAACACACTGGATTTTATGTGACTTTTTTTTTTTTTTTTTTCTCCCAGAGATAGGAAGAGTGAAAGGTCCTCATTAGTTTGGGTAGCTGGGCTTCCAGGCAAATTCAGGGACAACCTAACTAATTAAGTTTAAGTTGGACAGGAAAGGGAGAGGCTCTAAGGGAAAAGAAAATCTTTGCCCATAATTATCAAGGTAGATTTCTACTTCATGCCTGCAATAAATCTCTCTCTCTTTATATATACCAATACCTAATCTATATATATTTAATTTGTTCTATTTTTCTGGAGAACCCTGGCTGACAAACCTAGGTCCCATTCCATCTTTACTAATTAATAATCTGTGAACTTGGACACATGTCTTAACTTCCCTGATTCTTAATTTCTTGATCTGTGATAGAGATATAAACAATATCCTTTTTTAAACAATAGAGATGGGGTCTTGCTATGTTGCCCAGGCTGGTCTTGAACTCCTGGGCTCAAATGATCCTCCCTCCTTATCCTCTCAAAATGCTAGGATTACAGGCATGAGCCTAATTTTTGTATTTTTAGTTGAGACAAGGTTTCACCATTTTGGTCAGGTTGGTCTTGAACTCCTGACCTCAGGTGATCCACCGGTCTTGGCCTCCCAAAGTGCTGGGATTACAGGTGTGAGCCACCGTACCTGGCCAAGTGTTTGCTTTTTATATACTGTTATATCATCGTGGTTCTAATTTAGCATTTCCCTGCAATGAAGAAAAGTTATAGGACATTTATATTTCTTTCTTCCTTTTTTTTTTTTTTTTTTGTAAAGTACTGGTTCAGTTCTAATATCTTTCCTATTCTTCTATTGGTATGTCTGTTTTTCTTACTGATTTGAAGAAGTTCCTTATATATTTTGGGTATGAATTTTTAATCAGTTATAAGTATTGTGAATGTAAGTTTGCCTTTTCACTCTTTTAATGGTGAAGACTTAATGAGCAGAACTTCTTAATTTTAATGTAGTAAAAACTTACTGGTATTTTCTTGAACAGTTAGTTCATTTGGTAATTGTTTTTTTTTTTTTTGAGACGGAGTCTCGCTCTGTCGCCCAGGGTGGAGTGCAGTGTCACAATATCAGCTCACTGCAACCTCCACCTCCTGGGTTGAAGCAATTCTCTGTCTCAGCCTCCCAAGTAGCTGGCATTACAGGTGCCATCCCCACGCCTGGCTAATTTTTTTTGTGTTTTTAGTAGAGACGGGGTTTCAACATCTTGGCCAGGCTGGTCTTGAACTCGTGATCCATCTGCCTCGGCCTCCCAAAGTGCTGGGATTACGGGCATGAGCCACCGCGCCCGGCCATTTGGTAATTGTTTAAGAAAACTATCTTATCCAAGGTCATGAAAATATTCTCCCATTTTATTTTCTGATGGCTTTATAGTTTTTTCTTTCTTTTCTTTTCAGTTCTTTCATTCGTGTTTTTTTTGTTTGTTTTGTTTTTTTGTTTTGTTTTGTTTTTAAACAGAGTCTTGCTTTGTTGCCCAGGCTGGAGTGCAATGGTGCTATCTTGGCTCACTGCAGCCTCCGCCTCCTAGGTTCAAACAATTCTCCTGCCTCAGCCTCCCAAGTAGCTGAAACTACAAGTGTATGCCACCATGCCCAGCTAATTTTTGTATTTTTAGTAGGGACAGGCTTTCACCATGTTGGCCAGGCTGGTCTTGAACTCCTGACCTCAAGTGACCCATCTGCCTTGGCCTCCCAAAGTGCTGGGATTATAGGCGTGAGCCACTGCGCCTGGCCTAGTTTTGCCTTTTCTGTTAAGGACTGGAATATACCTGGAATTGATTTCTGTTTAACCCACATGGGTAGCAAATTGTCCCAGCAGCACATATTTAAAAACCATTCTTTCCCATTGCCCTGCAGTGTTGCCTCTATTACGTATCAAGTGTTCATATAATGCAAAGTTCTCTTTCTGGACTCTGTTGTATTGGTCTGTTTGTTGATCCATGTACCAATCCATTCTGTTTAAAATATTATAGCTTTATAGAAAATCTTGACATTTGACAGTGCCAGTCCTACATTTTTCTTCTTTTTCTTCCTTCTCCTTCTTCTTCTTCTTCCACATCTTGGCTATTCTTTGTCCTTTGCATCTTCACATAAATTTGGGAATCAATTTTTCAAATACCACTAAAACCTCGTTAGCATTTTGACTGGAAATTCATTGATTTTATAAGTGATGTGGGAGACTTGACATGTTTGCAGTACTGAGTCTTCCAATTTATGAACACGGCATATCTCTTAATTTAATTAAGCTGTCTTTAATATCTCTCAATATGTTTTACAACTTTTCCCATTAAGATGCACAATTTTGTCATACTTATTTGTAGGCACTTCATATTTTTTTTGAAGCTGCTAAAAAGGTAGAGTCTGTTTGCCACAGATACATAAAATTTTTCTGTGTAACTTTGATTATTTGTGAAATGAAAAAGACTCTTTGGTAAGACCTCTTCATTTACCTCACCTTCCCCTCATTTACCTGGGTCAGTGATGGCTCACCAGCAAAGACAGAAGCATGTTTTTCCTCAATGGAGGGTGCCCTTCTGTGGACTAATAACTGCAATAACCAAAACTTGATCAACACTTTATCTTTTTAATTTCTTTTCCATATTTCATTTCAATAGCGTGATCAGCAGTTTAAAAAGTGTTTCCCTTTCCTGTGTATTATATGGGCGGAAGAAAAGCAAAGTTTCCTACATTATAATCTTGTTTAATCCTTATAACTATCTTGAAAATAGACATTTTAATTTCCATCTTCCTAGTGAGGAAACAGAATTTCAGGGAGCTAAAAGGGCTTGCTCATTCCATGAATGGATGAACAGATAAAGAAAATTTCGTATATACATACAATGAAATACTATTCTGCCTGCCTTGAAAAAGAAGAAAATTCTGCTATTTGAGACAACATGAATGGACCCAGAGGACATTATGCTAAGTGCACTAAGGCACAGAAAGACAAATACTGCGGATTTTATTATATGTGGAATCTAAAACAATCAAACACATAGAAGCAGAGAGTAGAATGGGGATTACCAGCAACTTGGGGGTAGGGAATGGGGAGAAGTTGGTCAAAGGGGACAAAAGTTTAGTTAGACAGAAGGACTAAGTGTTTAGATATCTATTGTACAGCATGGTGACTATCGTTAGTAATAATGTATTCCATATTTCAAAATTGTTATGAGAGTGAATTTCAAGTGTTGTCACCACAAAACATGGTAAGTATTTGAGGTCATAGATATGTTAATTAGCTTGATTTAATTATTTCACACTGTATACATATATCAAAACATCACTTTGTACTCCATGAATATAAACAACTGTAATTTGTTGATTTACAGTAAAAAAAAAAAAAAAAAAAAAAAAGACTTGCTCAAGTTTGCATGGTTTTATTTAGCGCCGGTTCAGAACTATTGACTTCAGTCTGTCCTCTTTCCCTGACCCACATTTGCCTCCCCGCCTGGCACCTGTGAAGGTGTGGGTTTTTGAGTGCTTCGTGCAGTGTTTTCTGGTGCCTGATCAGATTAATATCTGAGGAGCTAGAAAAGATGAGAATAGACCTAGAAGAAAAACGGTTTACAGGTACTAGATTTTTTTCTGTTTTCTACTTAACAGGATACTATACTCTCTTGTCTTTTTGGGGTAACCATAATTCAGTCAACAGATCTCAGTTCCCATTAAATTTGCTTTCAATACAGCCTTTCCATTTAGAAATGAGTGCCAGTCCTAATGAACAATGCCATTTTTTTTCTTATTAGACTGGAAGAAACTTGAGGGCATATATTTATAGTCACAGTGCCTGTTAAAATGTTTTGGCAATAAGTATTTGCTGAATGAGTGCGTTTTTCTCCTATGTTTACAATCTAGAAGCTTATCTTCAGAGAGTTAACTATTTAATACCTTGAAGACCCAACAGAGGGTGCTCCAAGACTGCCTAGTAGAGCTCCCACTTGCTGAAAAAGAGTGCTGTTCACCCGCCAGGGAGCTGCAATCTGTGCATTTTGGTTTAAAACAGGAACAAGAAGGAGAAGGGGGAGGGAGAAAAGAAAAACCTTTGGTCTTGGCATTCTTTTCATTCACAGTTGAGCCGTAGTATGAGATCCTCTGTGATTTTACTTAGGCATTTATGATTCCCTCAGATTTGAGGAGCATTTTCTAGCTCCTCTAGGGCAGAGCTCTCCTATTTTTCTTTGTACTGCATACAAGGTCCAGCACATAGTAGGAGCTTGATACATTCTGGTTAATCTGAGACAGCTAGCTCTGTCTGGAAGCCTGACCCCGTACACTCTTCCCTGAATTAAATTTCCTCCTCCTCCATTCCCTTTCTTGGTTGATGGTGTCTGCCAGCCCCGGCATTAGAGTTAAAACTTCAGAGCCACCCTGCTGCTCGGCAGTTTCTCCATGAGTCCACTTGGCATCCAGTCCCATTCCTGCAGTAGCTGTTTTAAACCTTCACTTCTCAGTCCTCCCTCCTCCCTCTTTGCTCATCCCATCCCGCTGTTTCAGGAGGCGACTCTCTACTCTCCAAGCCTCAATTCACAGCTGAAGTGGAAAGCACCGTGTGGGGTCTCCCTCAGCTTCCTAAGTGTACCTTTGGACCACTCTATAATCCCATTTGTCCTCTGTTTCCCCCTGTGATCCTGGAAGAGGTATCTTAGAGTGTAGTCAACATGAATCCTATCCCTTCCTAGTCTTCCATTTATTTGTTCATTTATTCACCCATTCTTCAAACATTTATTAATCACTGCTATGTGATAGGTTCTGGGAATACAACGGTGAGCACAGCTAACAAGGTCTACTAAGAGACAGAGGTGTTAATTGAATAACCAACCTACTGGATGAAGTGGGGTCAATGTTCTCATGCTGTGCTAAGGTGTACTGAGATGATACAGCTTTTTGTTGTTGTTGTTGTTGTTGTTGTTTTGAGATGGAGTCCCACTCTGTCACCCAGGCTGGAGTTCTGTGGTGTAAGCTTGGCTCACTGCAACTTTTGCCTCCCGGGTTCAAGTGATTCTCTTGCCTCAGTCTCCTGAGTAGCTGGGATTACAGGCACACACCACCATGCCCGACTAATTTTTTTTTGTATTTTTAGTAGAGACAGGGTTTCACCATGTTGGCCAGGCCGGTCTCAAACTGCTGACCTCAGGTGATCCGCCTGCCTCGGCCTCCCAATTGCTGGGATTACAGGCATGAGCCACCGCGCCCGGCCAACACAGCTTTTTAGTTCCCATAACTGATATCTCTTCCTCACAAGCCAGTTTTCCTTATAAGCCAGTTAATAGTATCTCAGGCTCAGAGTAAGGATTCAGACTAAATACACCTGGGGAGACAATCCCTCTGATAGAACCACCTGTATCTGCTGAGAAGGGGCCCTGCTTGACCCCTAAAGAAGGGCTTTGCAGGGCACAGTGGCAGGAGGGCTTACCAACAGGCTGGCAGCTCTGATTTCTCATGTTATGCCATCCCTGTGTCTGTGTGTCAGAGCCCTCCGTGGCCTGTGTTGGGGGAGCAGAGCGGACCTGGGTGGGTCAGGATTGTGGACCTGCAGTACCCATAGCAGGACATGGACAGGATTCTGGGAACAAGAGGAGGCAGGACCTGGTGGGTTTCTGGTACAGGTCCATGCCCAGGGTTATTAAGTCCCAGATTCTATGATATGAAAATTAGGTTAAGATGAAAGCTAAGTGGGTCAGGACTGAGGGAACTTGACGTGTCAGGAGTTTCTGAGCAGACGCTGGGAAGGTGGGGCCTGGGTGAAGGGCCTGAGCTGGAAGAATAAGAATCTGCTGGCTGGACGTGGTAGCTCACGCCTGTAATCCGAGCACTTTGGGAGGCTGAGGCAGGTGAATCACTTGAGGTCAGGAGTTTGAGACCAGCCTGGCCAACATGGTGATAACCCCATCTCGACTAAAATAGCAAAATTAGCCAGATGTAGTGGCAGGTGCCTGTAATCCCAGCTACCCGGGAGGCCGAGGCAGGAGAATAGCTTGAGTCCGGGAAGCCGAACTTGCAGTGAGCGGAGATCACGCCACTGCACTCCAGTCTGGGTGACAAGAGTGAAAGCTCGTCTGGAAAAAAAAAAAAAAATCCGTTTCATAGCTCTTCAGTTACCTGTCACTCACTCATATCTCAAATTCCACCATTAGCTCCTTACTCTTCTGATTCAAGGTTTCAGCCTATATCAAAAGGGAAATAGTGTCTGAGAGAAGGGACAAGGAGCTCCTCTCACCTCTTCTATCCCTACCATCAGATTCAAATAGCAGCTGCTAGTAGTTTGTATTTCTGTGGGATCAGTGGTGATATTCCCTTTATAGTTTTTTATTGTGTCCATTTGATTCTTCTCTTCTTCTTTATTAGTGTGACTAGCCATCTATTTTGTTAATCTTTGCAAAAAACAGCTCCTGGATTCATTAATTTTTTGAAGAGGTTTTCATGCCTTTATCTCCTTCATTTCTGCTCTGATCTTAGTTATTTCTTGTCTTCTGCTAGCTTTTGAATTTGTTTGCTCTTGCTTCTCTAGTTCTTTCAATTGTGATGTTAGGGTGTCAATTTTAGATCTTTCCCACTTTCTCCTGTGGGCATTTAGTGCTATAAATTTCCCTGTATACATTGCTTTAGCTGTGTCCCAGAGATTCTGGTATGTTGTGTCTTTGTTCTCATTGGTTTCAAATAACTTATTTATTTGTGCCTTAATTTCATTATTTACCCAGTAGTCATTCAGGAGCAGGTTGTTCAGTTTCCATGTAGTTGTGCAATTTTGAGTGAGTTTCTTAATCCTGAGTTCTAATTTGATTGCATTGTGGTGTGAGAGACTGTTTGTCATGATTTCTGTTCTTTTACATTTGCTGAGGAGTGTTTTATTTCCAATTATGTGGTCAATTTTAGAATAAATGCAATGTGGTGCTGAGAAGAATGTATATTCTGTTGATTTGGAGTGGAGACTTCTGTATATGTCTATTAGGTCTGCTTGGTCCAGAGCTGAGTTCAAGTCCTGAATATCCTTGTTAATTTTCTGTCTCATTGATCTGTCTAATATGGACAGTGGAAAGTCTCCCACTATTATTATGTGGGAGTCAGTCTCTTTGTAGTCTCTAAGAACTTGCTTTATGAATCTGGGTGCTCCTGTATTGGGTGCATATATATTTAGGATAGTTAGCTCTTCTTGTTGCATCGATCGTTTTATCATTATATAATACCCTCTTTGTCTTTTTTGATCTTTGTTGGTTTAAAGTCTGTTTTATCAGAGAATACTATAAACAGCTCTCTGCAAATCAACTAGAAAATCTAGAAGAAATGGATAAATTTCTGGACACATATACCCTCCCAAGACTCAACCAGGAAGAACAGGAAGAGGTCGAGTCCCTGAATAGACCAATAATAAGTTCTGAAATTGAGGCAGTCATTAATAGCCTACCACCACCACCACCACCAACAAAAGCCCAGGACTGGACAGATTCACAGCTGAATTCTACCAGAGGTACAAAAAGGAGCTGGCACCATTCCTTCTGAAACTATTCCAAACAATAGAAAAAGAGAGACTCCTTCCTAACTCATTTTATGAGGTCAGCATCATCCTGATACCAAAACCTGGCAGAGACACAACAAAAAAAGAAAATTTCAGGCCAATATCCCCGATGAATATCAATGTGAAAATCCTCAATAAAATACTGGCAAACTGAATCCAGCAGCACATCAAAAAGCTTATCCCCCACGATCAAGTCGGCTTCATCCCTGGGATGCAAGGCTGGTTCAGCATGCACAAATCAATACATGTAATCCATCACATAAAAAGAACCAATGACAAAAACCGTGTGATTATCTCAATAGATGCAGAAAAGGCCTTAGATAAAATTCAACACCCCTTCATGCTAAAAACTCTCAATAAACTAGGTATTGATGGAATGTATCTGAAAATCATAAGAGCTATTTATGACAAACCCACAGCCAATATCATACTGAACGGGCAAAAGCTGGAAGCATTCCCTTTGAAAACTGGCACAAGACAAGGATGCCCTCTCTCACCACTCCTATTCAGCATAGTATTGGAAGTTCTGGCCAGGGCAATCAGGCAAGAGAAAGAAATAAAGGATGTTCAAATAGGAAAAGAGAAAGTCAAATTGTCTCTGTTTGCAGATGACATGATTGTATATTTAGAAAACCCCATTGTCTCAGTCCAGAATCTCCTTAAGCTCATAAGCAACTTCAGCAAAGTCTCAGGGTAAGAAATAAATGTGCAAAAATCACAAGCATTCCTATACACTAATAATAGACAAAGAGCCAAATCATGAGTGAACTCTCATTCACAATTGCTACAAAGAGAATAAAATACCTAGGAATCCAACTTACAAGGAATGTGAAGGAACTCTTCAAGGAGAATTACAAACCACTGCTCAAGGAAATAAGAGAGGGCACAAATAAATGGAAAAACATTCCTTGTTCATGGATAGGAAGAATCAGTATCATGAAAATGGCCATACAGATTCATACCTCTATTAATCTGCCTCAAATTCATAGAGGCAGAAAGTAGAATGGCAGCTGCCAGGGGCTGCCCAAAGTAATTTATAGATTCAATGCTATCCTCATCAAGCTACCATTGACTTTCTTCACAGAATTAGAAACAAACTACTTTAAATTTCATACAGAACCAAAAAGGAACATGTATCGCCAAGACAATTCTAAGCAAAAAGAACAAAGCTGGAGGCATCATGCTACCTGACTTCAAATTATCCTACAAGGCTACAGTAACCAAAACAGCATGGTACTGGTACCAAAACAGATATATAGACCAATGGAACAGAACAGAGTCCTCAGAAATAACACCACACATCTACAACCATCTGATCTTCAACAGACCTGACAAAAACAAGCAACAGGGAAAGGATCCTCTATTTAATAAATAGTGTTGGGAAAACTGGCTAGCCGTATGCAGAAAACTGAAACTGGACCCCTTCCTTACACCTTATACAAAATTAACTCAAGATGGATTAAAGACTTAAACATAAGACCAAACCATAAAAACCCTAGAGGAAAACCTAGGCAGTATCACTCAGGACATAGGCGTGGGCAAAGACTTTATAACTAAAACACCAAAAGCAATGGCAACAAAAGCCGAAATAGACAAATGGTATCTAATTAAACTAAAGAGCTTCTGCACAGCAAAAGAAACTAGCATTAGAGTGAACAGGCAACCTACAAAATGGGAGAAAATATTTGCAATCTATCCATCTGACAAAGGGCTAATATTCAGAATCTATAAAGAAGTTAAACAAATTTACAAGAAAAAACCAAACAACCCCATCAAAAAGTGGGCAAAGGATATGAACAGACACTTTTCAAAAGAAGATGTTTATGCGGCCAACAAACATGTGGAAAAAGCTTATCATCACTGGTCATCAGAGAAATGCAAATCAAAACCACAATGAGATACCATCTCATGCCAGTTAGAATGGTGATCATTAAAAAGTCAGGAAACAACAGATGCTGGAGAGGGTGTGGAGAAATAGGAATGCTTTTACACTGTTGGTGGGAGTGTAACTTAACTCAACCTTTAGGAAAGACAGTGTGGTGATTTCTCAAGGATCTAGAACCAGAAATACCATTTGACCCAGCAATCCCATTGCTGGATATATACCCAAAGGATTATAAATCATTCTACTGTAAAGACACATGCACCTGTATGTTTATTGCAGCACTGTTCAGAATAGCAAAGACTTGGAATCCAAATGCCCATCAATGATACACTGGATAAAGAAAATGTGGCACAAGCCATAAAAAAGAAGGAGTTCATATCCTTTGCAGGAACATGGATGAAGCTGGAAACTATCATTCTCAGCAAACTAACACAGGAACAGAAAACCAAACACCACATGTTCTCACTTATAAGTGGAAGTTGAACAATGAGAACACATGGACACAGGGAGGGGAACATCACACACTGGGGCCTGTTGGGGGATGGGGGGCTAGGGGATGGATAGCACTAGGAGAACTATCTAATGTTGATGACAGGTTGATGGGTGCAGCAAACCAACATGGCACTTGTGTACCTATGTAACAAACCTGTATGTTCTGCACATGTATTCCAGAACTTAAAGTATAATAAAAAAAGCAAAAAAGTTAAAAATAGAATCACTGTATAATCCAACAATTCCACACTGGACATATACCACCCCCCAAAAATTGAAAGCAGAGTCTTGAAGATATATTCGTATATCTTTGTTCATTGCAGTATTATTCACAATAGCCAAAAGGTGGAAGCCACCCAAGTGTTCATCAATGATTGAGTGGGTAAAATAAGTGTGGTATGTAGATATAAATATATGTAAATACACACAGAAGCACACACACATTTGCACACACATGCACACACAATGGAATTAATAAGCACTGAAAGACAATAAGGTATTATTCAGCCTTAAAAAGGAAGGAAATGTGACACAGGCTACATGGATAAAACTTGAGGGCATTTTGCTAAGTGAACTAGGCTAGTCACAGAAAGACAAATACTGTATGATTCCACTCTTATGAAGTGCCCAGAGTAGTCAAATTCATAGAGGCAGAAAGTAGAATGGCAGCTGCCAGGGGCTGTGGAGATGAAGGAATGAGTTGTTGTTTAAGAGTTTCAGTTAGGCCGGGCGCGGTGGCTCAAGCCTGTAATCCCAGCACTTTGGGAGGCCGAGACGGGAGGATCACGAGGTCAGGAAATCGAGACCATCCTGGCTAACACGGTGAAACCCCGTCTCTACTAAAAAATACAAAAATACAAAAAAAAAAAAAAAAAGATCATTTGAAAAAATAGTACAATGGACATTTATATGCCCTTCACCTAGATTCATCAGTTATTTTGCTTTATCCACTCCCAAATATTTGTATATGTTGTATATGTTGGAATGCAAGTTGTAAATATCACAGCACTTTCCCCCTAAATACTACAGCTGGTATCTCCCTCAAACAGGGATATTCTGCATAACCTATATCACGTTCAAGACATTTAATACTGGTGTGTGTGTAATAACAGTAATATTATCTAATCTATAATCCATGTTTAGAATTTCCCAGTTTTTATCGCAAGAACAGAAAACCAAACACCGCATGTTCTCACTCATAGGTGGGAATTGAACAATGTGATCACTTGGACACAGGAAGGTGAACATCACACACTGGGGTCTGGTGGGGGGAGGGGGGAGGGGGGAGGGATAGCATTAGGAGATATACCTAATGTAAATGATGAGTTAATGGGTACAGCACACCAACATGGTACATGTATACGTATGTAACAGACCTGCACGTTGTGCATATGTACCCTAGAACATAAAGTATAATAAAAAAATTAAAAAAAATTTCCCAGTTTTTCCAATAATACTCTTTATACTTCTTTTTGTTGTATCAATTTTAGTTAAGTGATTTTTTTGACAAGTATTTATTGAGTACCTTGTGTGTACTAGGCACTGTTCTATTTTTCACTGTTTACCAGTGAATAAGATTGGTAAAAATCCCTGCCTTCATGTCTAGCTTATATTCTAGATCTGTAGAGAAAGACAGAGAGTGGTTCAGGAGACAGTAGAGAGTAGAGGAAGACAGCAAACAAAATAAATTAGTAAATGGTATGTGGGACTAAATACATGAAGTACCGTGGTGAGAGGGAAGAACACGGCTGGCAAAGGGAGTGGGGTACATGAGGAGGCAGGAGGAAGCTACAGTTTTAAATAGGTGGTCATGTGCCAGGCAAGATGCTTGAGCATAGGCATGGAGAGGCCAGGGAGCAACTAGTGGCTATAGCGGGCAAGAACCTGCAGGCAGAGGAAACAGAAGGATGAATGCCCTGAGGCGGGAGCAGGGCTTGCTTGAGTAAGACTGGCAAAAAGGCTGATACAGGGAAGAGTGGGAGGGAAGGTCAGAATGCAGGGGCCAGGCTTGGAGCCGAGTGGGGCTCTGTTTTTCACTCCTAGTGAAATGGAAGCCTTTGGAGGGTTCCCAACAGAAGAGGAAAATGGTCCAACATACATACTAAAAATAAATAAATATATTTATCGTATATATTTATATGTTATATATTTTTAAATTTTATATATTATATATACATATAAAATATATATTTTTATAATACATATTATAATTCTCTACTTTGGGCTAATTTATATTTATATATTGTATTGATAATATAAATATATATTTATATTTTGTGTATATATATATTTTAGAGAGAGAGAGAGGGAGAGTCTTGTTCTGTTGCCCAGGCTGGAGTGCAGGGGGCCAATCTCGGCTGACTGCAACCTCCATCTCTCTGGTTCAAGCGACTCCTGTCCAGCAGAGTAGCTGGGACTACAGGAGCACGCCACCACACCCGGCTGTAAATCTCCATCTGTATTCCAGATTTTTTGACTTTTGGGCCCCAGTACCCAAAGTCCACTGGACATCTGCACTTGGGTGCTCTGCAGGCACCTCAAATTAACAGTGCCAACTGAATCAGCATTTCTGCTGCACCCTGCACTGCACCTCCTCCTGGGCTTCCTGTTCTGAAAATACAGACTTGATTGCGTATTTTCACAGCTCACCACTCTCCACCAATGCCTCTGTATAAAATTCCTTATCTTGGCTCTTACCACTTACTCCTCCTCATGCATACTGGTGTCATCTGTAAAGAACGGGGTGGAGTTCCTCCCGCCAGGCTCTCTCTCACCTCTGGAACGCTGGACCTTTGCCTGCTGTTACCTCAGATACAGTGTTTTCTTTTCCCACCAAGAGTCTGACCTACTCATGCTCTTCTCTGGAAGCCTCCAAGACAAGGTTAGTGTCCCTGCTAGGTGCTCCTGTGGTGTGGGTGATGGGAATGGAAAGTAAGAGCAAAGGGGGGGGCCACAGAAAGATGTGCATGCTCGTCACAGGGAGGAGCTGCTGTGCAGGGAATCTGTTTGCTCAGACTGACTTTGAGAACCATCTCAGTGACTCTCCTGAAATACACACTTTGGAGAGAGACCCAGGCAGCTGGGTCATACCCTAAGACGGGTCCGAAACATCCTGTTGATCACTGGCCACATGTATCCTAAGGGGCAATGCCCAAATAATGAGAATATCCTGCCTTCATGCTCTCTATCAACAGGCCACTTTCTGTTTTTAAGAGCCTAGGCTAAGAATGATCAATTCCATTAGCCCTTAGAGGTGGCATCACAGAAGCATCTTTGGTTCTCTCTCAGAGCCCAATCCTTCAGAGAGGAGGGCACCCAAGAATAGGGTAGCCTCAGTCCTGACCTGGAGGACAGGAGCTACTTCCTTTGCCACTGGTTTATGTGTGGCCCCAAATAATTCACTCCTACTCACCCTGTAGGCCTTTATTCACTTGTAAAATGGGTATATTAACTTTTACCTACCTCAGAGGTGCACTGGGAGCTATAATTAATGGTGGTTAAAGCACTTTGAGAGGCACAGATGAAAGACCTTATATAAGTACACATCATTATTATGATTAATGGTATTTTTCTTCTTCGAACACACTGGGAGGCGGCCCTTTTGGCTGAGGTCCTTTAATTGCCTCTCAGCTCTTCAATCAAACAAGAGACATTACAGCCTCCAGGCTGGCCACA
The DNA here is from genome assembly GCF_003255815.1 of Theropithecus gelada. Classification (NCBI taxonomy): domain Eukaryota; kingdom Metazoa; phylum Chordata; class Mammalia; order Primates; family Cercopithecidae; genus Theropithecus; species Theropithecus gelada. The sequence goes on from NC_037682.1 coordinate 85,871,554, forward strand.
CAGTAAACCTTTAAAGCCTTGAAAATGTACAGTCATCCTGAAAGTGATTTTAATCTCTGTCTTACTCCTCTCTTTTGACATTCTCCCAAAATGATCTGACTTGAAAAGTATCAATTTTTATATATTATGAATAATCTGTTGAATTCAAAGCATTTCACCAGATTTGAAGGGAGGGGAGAAAAGTGCTCATTATCATTAATTAATATGTACTGATTATCCCCAGCACCAGCTCTTGCTTTTCCCAGACCGCAGAGAAAACCCAGACATCTGTGTACCAGTGCGGGACTGATTTCCCAAGGTGGAACCAAAGTGACTCATTATGCTGCAATGCTAAGACCCAACTGGGTCCTGGGGTTCCTGAGAGCCCAGATCCCTGCGCCTGAGAAGGGACCTGATTTGTGGTTCCCATTCAGACCCCTCCAGCTCATCTCACAGAGTGCAGTGTTTAGTGCAGCCTTTGATTATGAGTGATGACCCACATGGCTTCCTGGGTGGAGCCTACCAGAGGGATGCGTCAGCCTGGGCTGCCCTCCTGGAGGCTTATTCCCACCTGCTTCTTATCTATGTGGTTTTGAGCAGTTTACACAACCGCTCTGTGCTCCCTGAGGACAACGCATGTCCCTTATAAAATGGCAAAGGAGTAAAAAGAGAGACCGTGTATAATTCCATCGTGCCCGGCACATAATAGGTCTTCTACACATTTTCCCTCCCTTTCCCTGCAGAGGGCCTGAAGAAAGCTGTATCTGCTTTTATAAAGCTGCTGGAAAATGTCCAGGTTGCCTGAGCACAAGACAGGCTTCCCAGGGAGGCTGCGTCCTGTTGCTGCCTCGTCCATCCAAGGGCATGACTATATATTGTGAAGTGGGGCAGGTGTACCTCCCAACCCAGTAATCCAGTACTCAAGTTGGGAGGACCTGGGGCAGCTCCTGCAGTGGCCCTCCAACCCTCTGATTTTGGAATTTACCAACCACTGTTGCAGTGTTCATGACACTAATAGAAATCGAAGGCATAAAAATTAGCCAGGAGCAGGTGGTGCATGCTCATAGACCCAGCTACTCGGGAGGCTGAGTGGGGAGGATCACTTGAGTCCAGCAGTTTGAGGCTGCAGTGAGCTATGATCATGTTACTGCACTCCAGTCTGGGCTAGAGCAAAACCCCATCTCCAAAAAAAAAAAAAAAAAAAAAGGAAAAAAGAAGAAAGCATAAAAGAGCTCAGGAATGGTGCGAATGAGTAATGTGTTGTGTAGGTATCTGGAGTTTATTTATATGTGTGCACTTAGAAATGGACTTCACATCTGTGTCCACAAAGACATATCAGGTGGCATCAGATGTATCCCAATTCATTATTGGGAGGGGATTGCTTTGTTCTTCTTTTTCTTGATCAGAACATCACTTGGAGTATGGAGGTCCGTTCTGGATACCACACTTAGAGGGGGATACAGATAAAACTGGAGAGAGTTGGAGCTGATGCTCAACTGGTGAAAGGAATCACAGAGCTGAGAGCTCGTGGGAAGACTTGGAGAAGACAGGAACACTGTCTTCAAGTATTTGAAGGTAACTGAAAGATGGATTAGACCCAGGGGTCAAACTAGGAGGCTGCAGAGAGAAAGATCTTGGCTCATTGGAAAGAAGACATTTTTAACTCTCTGGCTGCTCGATGTGGAACGGACAGCCTTGGGGATGGATTCCCATCAAGTAATGTCAGATAAACAAGACAGGGATGGTGACTGGGGGATGTAGACACCGAGAAGGTATGTTGACTTAAATCCTAACACCTCTTTCAACTCTCCAAGATGTATGATTTATGATTCTGGAATCTGTCTAAATTAACAAGGCATGTACAGAACATATGGCAGCTTTCTATTAATCAGAATGTTTGCTTAATGAAACAGTCCTTGATGCTGCTTGTAATGAACAGTTTTTTGTACTTTTTAAAGTTCTGAGTACATAAACTTCTGCTTGTACTAAATACTGCTAAACATGTGAGCTTGAGCTTTCATATTGAGCTATTCTCCCAGGTCCTACAGAGTTCGTAAGTGGACCATGTTGCAAACTCTTTTTAGCAATCCCACACTCCCCTTGACCACCTTGGTCACTGTAGGCGGGAGCTGCTGAAAGAGTTTGAACAAATTACATGATTTACTGATGCAGGCAACACACCTTGGAGGGAATTCACAGACCCTTGGGGAAATACTCTAGAAGCAGGTACACCCAGCAAGCCACAAGCTAGCGGAGGCCCGAGGTTAGATGTGGGCGACATTGGATGGAGGTTATCTTGTCCACTGTAAGGTCTAACCAGCCTTCAAGGCTAAGGTACACACATCTCAGAAGTGAAGAGCGGAGTCCCATGCAAGAAAGTATGGTGGTTAGAGATGTTATTCTGGAACCAGATTCCTTGGCAAATGACTTAACTTCTTTGCATGTCAGTTTCTTGATCTGTGAAATAAAGACAATAATATTAGTACTTGGTTTATGGGATCTTTGTGAGGATTAAAGAAACTGATAGGGGATATTCCAATGTCTTAGTGTAGTTTTAAGCCGTATGCCCTTCAGAAGGATGAACACCCGAACTTAGAAAATACATGATTTTAAATGAAATCAATTGAATGTAATTAAAGCACTTTAGAAAAGAGCCTAGTCCATAGTGTGATTCACGCTTTAGGAAACTCTTGTGTGCTGAGAAACCAGTCCTGAAATCTCGCAAAGGGAAGGTGTTTACTAGATAGTGTCAAGATAGTAGAAAGGAGAAAGATGGAGAAAGGATACAGAAAGGAGAAAGGAAAGATAGAGAAAGGAGAAAAGAAAACTAGGTTCCTGCTGGGCGCGGTGGCTCATGCATGTAATCCCAGCACTTTGGGAGGCCAAGGCAAGCAAATCACCTGAGGTCAAGAGTTTGAGACCACCCTGGCCAACATGGTGAAACCTTATCTCTACTAAAAAATACAAAAATTAGTTGGATGTGCTTGCTGGCACCCAGGAGGCGGAGGTTAGTGAGCCATGATTGTGCCACTGCACTTCAGCCAGGGTGACAGAATGAGACTCTGAAAAAAAGAAAGAAAGAAAGAAAAGAGAAAACTAGGTTCCCAGGAGTTGCTTTCCTGCAGCATTTGTTGTACTTCTCTTAAGCCAATGACCCCCAAACTCGATTGTATATCAGAGTCTCTTGGAGGGTTTACTAAAACCAGACTGCGGAGTCCGACTCCAGCGTGTCTGACTCAGTAGGACTGGGGAGAGGCCCCTGAATCTGCCTTTCTAACAAGTTCCCAGGTGAAGTGGTTGCTGATGGACTGGGGACTACATTTTGAGACCAACTGTTTTTGGGGAACAAATGGAGGAAGCTGGTCTGGTCTTCCACTCACCCTATCTTCTCTGAGGAGGGAGAAGATCAGGAGGCTGGGCCAGAGCAGGCTCTTCTCCACACACAGGCAGGCTGTGGGTAGGCGACAACATAGGGCAAGAAACTCCCGAAGGCATGAGGCATCAATATGGGTGGCTAGTGGGAGCAAGCAACCCAGGGCCCCAGAGGTGACCTAGCAGCAAAGATGGTGACCCTCTAAGGCAGGTTCTGGCAACACATCTGAGAACATGCAGTTGTGATGGTTGATTTTATGGTCTAGCAAGGCCATGATACCTAGATCTTTGGTCAAACATTATTTTAGATGTTTCAGTGAAGGTCTTTTTTGTGGTTGTTGTTGTTGAGATGAGACTAACATTTGAATCAGTAGATTGCATAATGCAGATTACCTTGCATGATGTGGGTAGGCCTCATGCAATCAGTGGAAGGCCTTCAGAGAAAAAGTCATGTCCCCAGAAGAAGAGGGAATTCTGCCAGTGAACTGCCTTTGGACTTGAACCACAACTCTTCTCAGAGTCTCCAGCCTGCTGGCTTATATCATCAGATTGTGGACTCGCCGTACCTCCACAATTGCATGAGCCAGTTAGTTTCTTAAAACAAATCTTTCTGGCCGGGCACAGTGGCTCACGCCTGTAATCCCAGCACTTTGGGAGGCCGTGGTGGGCAGATCACAAGGTCAGGAGATCGAGACCATCCTGGCTAACATGGTGAAACCCTGTCTTTACTAAAAATACAAAAAACTAGCCCGGTGAGGTGGCGGGCACCTGTAGTCCCAGCTACTGGGGAGGCTGAGGCAGGAGAATGGCGTGAACCCAGGAGGTGGAGCTTGCAGTGAGCTGAGATCGTGCCACTGCACTCCAGCCTGGGTGATAGAGCAAGACTCTGTCTCAAAAAAACAAACAAAAAAACAAAACAAAACCACCACAACAAAAAACCACACATCTTTCTATCCATATATAGCATCCTGTTCATTCTGTTTCTCTGGAGAACCCTGACTGATGCTGTACTCCTTGGGATGTGGCCACTGGCATCTTAGGAATGCACATGCAATCTCTAATTATTGTCAAAATCCTGAAAGCACATTTTATCAACACAGTGGTTGGAAATGTCCGTTTTCTCCGTGTTGGAGGTGGGTGGTAGGTGGAGGTATGCCGTTTATCATGGTGTTATTTAAACTGATCTCACTTAGCGTGGGTCAAAGAAAAGAAGCTGGTGCTGTGGGGGCCACATCTCTAGTGACAAAGGGACAGGCACCAGTTTGGTGTTTTTCTAATAAATGATGCACTTTTTTGTTTTCTAATTTGTGATACTTACTCAGCACTTTCAGCTTCAAAGTGTCCTGCAAGAAGTAATTAAAATATCCTTACAACAGAGCAAGGAGGCAGTGGGTGTTATTACCATTTTATGTCTGGTAAGAATGAGGTGGTAAATTCGTGACACCTTTGAAGATGTGGATGGAGACCAAACCCTGGACTCCCTGACACCTGAGTCTGTGTCTCCTATCAGGCCTTGCTTCTTCTGAAGAAAGTTGCAGGATCAAAATTCTCCTTCCCCTCCCCCTCCCCCTCTACCTCTCCCTCTCCTCCTCCTTCTCTCTTTTTTTTTTTTTTTTAGACAGGGTCTCACTCTGCTGCCCAGGCTGGAGTGCAGTGGCACAGTCACAGCTCACTGCAACCTCAGCCTCCCCAGGTTCAGATGATTCTTCCACTTCAGCCTCCTAAGTAGCTGGGGCTACAAGGATGAGTCACCACACCCGACTAATTTTTGTATTTTTGGTAGACATGCCATTTTGCCATATTGCCCAGGCTGGTCTCAAATTCCTGGGCTCAAGCGACCTCCCAAAGTGCTGGGATTACAGGAGTGAGCCACCACACCTGGCCAGGTGTCATTGGAAATACTCTGCATATATTACCTCATTCAGTTCTTCCAACAACCCTACGTAGCAGAAGAGATTATGAGTCACACTTCACAGACAACAAACTAAGACTCAAGAGGTTAAAACATTTTTTCAAGGTAGCACAGCTGGGAAGAGAGTGCTGGGGTTTGAACTCACGTCTTATTTGATCTAAATCCCATACCTGCACCACCACACTCTAATGCCTTAGATGAATACTGAGAATCCACTGGAGAGCTTCAAGGCCAGTGATTTGGAGGATTAGAGATTTTGAGCGCTCTTGGATTGTAATCAACACAAGAGCAAGGACCTTAGCTGGCTTGCTCACTACTGCAGCACCAGTGCTTAGCACAGAGTCCAATGCCCACAGGCACTCAGTAAAATGAATGGAAGACTGCTTTGGGACCTTCCTGGAGAAATGCATTGAAAATAAATAAGGCAGCTTTTTCTAATTTTTTAAAAAGTTGCAAATATTTTGGTGCTCCAAGAATGTGGGAAGCCCCAAAGACATCCATGCAGGTCTACTGTGAAGATTCACACAGCCCATTTCAATCCTCCTCTGGCCCATCTGCAAGCTTCAACCCAAATGATTGCTTCCTAAACTGAATACCAGTTTTAAAAGGATAAAAGGTCATTTATTGGGTTATTGACAAAGGAGAAATTGGCCAGCTTCTGTTTGAGCACCCTGGTTCTTGGGTAGAAGATTGTGATGGGTTTTTTCATGCTTCCCTTTGCATTGGATGTGGTTTATGGGGGACTCAGTGTTAGTGGATTTTCCTGGAGAGTATTTTGGTTGGATAGGTTAGCATATTTTATCTCCCAGGAGAACTGGAGAAAGAGTATTGAGATTCAATTTGTCATGCTAACAGGATGGAATGATATGTCCTATGATAGCACAGTCTATGACAAGGTCCTAAACTCTTTTTATAGTGTTTCTCCCCAGTTTCTGTTCATCAAAGCAGAATCACCTCTACCCTCACCCACTTCCCCAGCTTGTAACCTTCGAATCCAGAGGCTTCTCTCTCCTTGCCTTATTCCTTCCTAAGAGCCAGGTAGCCTACCTGTTACTCACTCAGCTATATTCTCTCAGTAGGTGGGGCTGATTGAATAAAATTATTTGTGATTAATAATGTATTTTAATTAAAGATACATTTTACTTTAATTTTAATTTTATTTTAACTTTTTAATTTTTTAAAGTTTTTGAGATGGAGTGCAGTGGCATGATCTTGGCTCACTGCAACCTCCGCCTACTGGGTTCAAGCAATTCTCCTGCCTCAGCCTCCCGTGTAGCTGGGATTACAGGCACATGCCACAACGCCTGGCTAATTTTTGAATTTTTAGTAGAAACGGGGTTTCACCATGTTGGCCAGGCTGGTCTGCAACTTCTGACCTCAAGTGATCCTCCTGCCTCGGCCTCCCAAAATGCTGGGATTACAGGCGTGAGTCACCGTGCCTGGCCTAAAGACACATTGTAAATTAATGAATATTTATTGTGGTAAAATATACATAAAATTTACCATTTTAACTATTTTAAGTATACAATTCAGTAACATTAATTACATTCACATTGTTGTGCAAACATTACCACCATCTATCTCCCAAAACTTTTCATCATCCCAAACTGAAACTCTGTACCCATTAAACAGTAACTCCCCATTACCTTCCTTCCCCAGGCCTTGGTAGTCACTATTCTACTTTATGTCTCTATGAATTTATCTTTTAGTTAATTTTTTCTCTCTCTTATCTTTTAGTTTTGAATGGCTACCAGTAAGTGCCAAGCCTGGGTGAATGGTTATGAAGATCATCCATGCTCTGGGGAGATGGGACGCCTTTTTCTATTATCCAGGAGGGAAGACTGGGTTGGGAGGACAGAAGATGGAAGACAGAAAATAAGATGCACTGAGCAAGCTCTCTGAGTTAGGCCTGGGCACATGCTCTCCTACAAAGGAACTAGTGTCATATATAAGGAGCTGAGGAGGAACTTAGAATGGCGATGTGACTTGCCCAAGGTTGAAAGTACAGAGCTGGGATTTGAACTTGGGTCGGACTCCCAGTCGAATACTTTTCCTTTCCTCCCCCCACCCCCCACAATAACAGTTTTACTGCATAGCAGAAAATGTATTCTTTAAAATATACAGTGCAGAGCTGAGCTTTGTGGTTCATGCCTGTGATCCCAGCTATTCAGGAAGCTGAGGCAGGAGGATCACTTGAGCCTTAGAATTCAAGGCTACAGTGAGCTATGATTGAGCTACTGCACTCCAACAACAGAGCAAGACCCTGTCTCTAAAAAAAGTGAAAATAAAAAAGGATACAATTCAGTACTTTTTAGTATATTAATAATGTTATGCAAATATTACCACTAATTTTAGAATATTTTCATCACCCTGAAAAAAAAAAACCCATACTTGTTAGCAATCAATCTCCATCCCCTGAGCATCTGGCAACCTTCCCTCCTTCCTTCCTTCCTTCCTTCCTTCCTTCCTTCCTTCCTTCCTTCCTTCCTTCCTTCCTTCCTTCCTTTGCTTTCTTTCTTTTTTGGAGTGCTTTACTCCCTTTTATTGCTGAGTAATATTTTATTGTATGAATATATCACATTTTAAAATTGTATTCATCAATTGATGAACATTTGAGTTTCTGCTTTTTGGCTATTAAGAATAGTGCTTCTATGAATATTTGTGTACAAGTTCCTGTGTAAACATACGTTTTTATTTATCTTGCATATATACCTAGGAGTGGAATTGCCTCTTTTATTTTGAGAAACTTCTAAACTGTTTTTCAGAGTTTTCCACCAGCAGTGTGTGAGAGTCCTGATTTCTCTGAATTCTTGCTAACATTTGTCATTGTCTGTCATTTTGATTTTAGCCATCCTGGAGGATATGAAGTGTTATTTCATTGCAGTTGTGATTTGCATTTCCCTAATGGTTGATGATATTGAGCATCTTTTAATATGCTAATTGACCACTTGTATATCTTTTTTTTTTTTTTTTAAGAGAAATGTCTATTCAAATCCTTTGCACATTTAAAAATGGGATTATTTGTCTTTTTACTGTTATAAGAGTTGAAGAACTGTATTTGGTTTCTGGTTACAAATTCTTTATCAGATATATGATTTGCAAATATTTTCTCCCATTCTGTGGGTTGTCCTTTCACTTTCTTGACAGTGTCCTTGGAAGCACAAAAGTGTTTAATTTTGATGAAGTATAATTTATTTACTTTTTCTTTGTTACTTGTGCTTTTGGTTCCTTATGTAGGAGACCATTGGCTAATCCAAGGTTACAAATATTTGCTTCTATACTTTCGTCTAAAACTTCCTAGTTTTAGCTCTTACATTTAGGTCTATAATTCCTTTTGAATTAATTTTGGTATATTTTGTGAGATAGGGTTCCAGTTTCATTTTTTCTCTTGGAGTCATCTAGTTGTTCCAGCACCTTTCATTGAAAAATGTATTTTTTTTCTCATTGAATTGTCTTGGCACCCTTGTCAAAATTAATTGACTATACAGTAAATATAAGAGTTTATTTCCGAATTGTCAATTCTATTCCATTAATCTGTGTGTGTATCCTTACGCCAAATTATTATGATTTTGTAGTGTTTTGAAATTAGAAAGTGTGAGTTGTCCAAGATTGTTTTTATTTTAGATTGTTTGAGGTATTCTGGGTTCCTTGTATTTTCATGTTAATTTTAGGACCAGCCTGCTAATTTCTGCAAAAAAGACAGCTGAGATTTTGATAGGGATTGTGTGGGATCTGTTAATTGATTTGGGTAGCATTATCATTTTAACATTATTAAGTCTTCCAATCCATGAGCATCGGATGCCTTTCCATTTATTTAGGGCTTTAATTATTATTTTTTGCTCAGGATGGTTTGGCTACTCTGGGTCTTTTGTGGTTCATATACCTTTTAGGATTATTTTTTCTATTTCTTTGAAGTATGTCATTAGTATTTTTATAGGCATTGTATTGAATCTATTGATTGCTTTGGGTAGTGTGAACATTTTAACAATATTGATTTTTCAAATCCCTGAACACAGAATATCTTTCTATTTGTTTGTGTCTTCTTCAATTTGTTGCATCAATGCTTTCTAGTTTTCTTTGTGGAAATCTTTGACTTTTTAATCTCATTTGTAGCTATTGTAAATGGGATTATTTTCTTTTTCAGATTGTTTGCTAATGGCATATAGAAATTCTACCAGTTTTTTTATGTTGATTTTGTATCCTGCAAATTTACTGAATTTGTTTATCAGTTCTAATGGTTTTTTGGTGGAATCTTTAGGTTTTTCCAGATATAAGATAATATTGTCTGCAAACAAGGATAATTTACTTCTTCCTATCTGATTTGGGTGCTCTTTATTTCTTTCTCTTGCCTGATTGCTCTAGCTAGGACTTCCAGTAGTATGTTGAATAACTGTGTTGAAAGTGGACATCCTTGTCTTGTTCCATATCTTAGAGGGAAAGCTTTCAGTTTTTCCCCATTTAGTATACTAGCTGTGGGTCTGTTGTATATGACTTTTATTACGTTGAGGTATATTTCTTCCATACACGGTTTTTTTTTTTAGGGTTTTTATCATGAAGCAATGTTGAATTTTATCAAATGCTTTTCCAGCATCAATTGAAGTGATCACATGTTTTTTGTCCTTCATTCTGTTGATACAAGGTACCAAATTAATTGATTTACCTGTGTTGAACCACTCTTGCATTCCTGGAATAAATCCCACTTGGTCATGATGAACGATCTTTTTAATGTGTTGCTGAATTTGGTTTGCTAGTATTGTGTTGAGAATTTTTGCATCAATATTCATCAGGGATATTGGCCCATAGTTTTTTTTTTGTTTTTTTTTTTTTTTTTTTTTTTTTTGAGACTGAGTCTGGCTCTGTCGCCCAGGCTGGAGTGCGGTGGCCGGATCTCAGCTCACTGCAAGCTCCGCCTCCTGGGTTCACGCCATTCTCCTGCCTCAGCCTCCCAAGTAGCTGGGACCACAGGCGCCCGCCACTTCACCCGGCTAGTTTTTTGTATTTTTTAGTAGAGACGGGGTTTCACCGTGTTAGCCAGGATGGTCTCGATCTCCTGACCTCGTGATCCGCCCGTCTCGGCCTCCCAAAGTGCTGGGATTACAGGCTTGAGCCACCGCCCCCGGCCTCTTTTTTTTTTTTTTTTTAATGTGTCTTTGTCTGGTTTTGGTATCAGGGTAATATTGGCCTCGTAGAATGAGCTTGGACATGTTCTCTATTTTTCAGGACAATTTGAGTAGAATTCCTATTAGTTCTTCTTTAAATGTTTGGTAAAATTCAGCATTGAAGTGATTAGGCCCTGGGCTTTTCTTTGGAGACTTTTTATTATGGCTTTGATTTCATTACTTGTTATTAGTCTATTCAGGTTTTGGATTTCTTCATGGTTCAATCTTTGTAGGATATGTGCATCTAGACATTTATTTCTTCTACATCTTCCAATTTATTGGCACATAGTTGCTCACATTTTTTCTGATTATGTCTTTAATGATTCTTTAAATTTTGCAGTATTGGTTGTAACGTCTTCTTTTTCATTTTTACTTTTATTTATTTGGGACTTCTCTCTTTTTTCTTGGTCTGGCTAAAATTTGTTGATTTTATTTGTCTTTTCAAAAAAATAACTTCTTGTTCTGTTGACTTTTTGTGTTTTTTTTTAATTTCACTTTTATTTATTTCAGCTCTGATTTTTATTATCTCTTTTCTTCTACTAATTTTGGGTTTAGTTTGTTCTTGCTTTTCTAGTTCTTTAAGATGCATCATTAGGTTGTTTTTTTTTTTTTCCCCCCGAGGTTTTTCTATATTTTTTAAAAGTAGGTGCTTATTGCTATAAACTTTCATCTTAGGACTACTTTTGCTGTAACCCATAGGTTTTGGTATGTTGTGTTTCCATTTTCATTTGTTTCAAGACATTTTTTTATTTTCTTCTTAATTTCTTCATTGACCCACTGGTCATTCAGGAGCATATTGTTTAATTACTATGTATTTGTATAGTTTCCAACGTTCCTCTTGTTATTGATTTCTAGTATTATTCCACTGTGGTCAGAGAAGATACATGATATGATTTCAATTTTTAAAAAATTTCTTAAGACTTGTTTTGTGACCTAACATATGGTCTATCCTTGAGAATGATCCATATGCTGAAGAGAAGAATGTGTATTCTGTAGCTGTTGGATGAAATGTTCTGTAAATATCTATTAGGTCCATTTGGTTTATAGTGCAGATTAAGCCCAATGTGTCTTTGTTGATTTTCTGTCTGGAGGATGTGTACAATGCTGAAAGTGGGGTGTTGGGGTCTCCAGCTATTATGTATTGAGATCTATCTCTCTCTTTAGCTGTAATAATATTTGTTTTATAGATCTGGCTGCTCCAGTGCTGTGTGCATATATATTTATAATTGTTATATCCTCTTGATGAATTGACCACTTTGTCATTATATAATAATCAACTTTTTCTCTTTTTTTAGTTTTTGTCTTGAAGTCTAATTTTTCTGATGTAAGTATAGCTACTCCTGCTATATTTTGGTTTTCATTTGCCTGGAAAATCTTTTTTCTATCCCTTTATTTTCAGCTTATGTGCTTCTTTATAGGTGAAGTGTATTTCTTAGGCAACATATCATTAGGTCTTTTTTTTTTTAAAATCTGTTTAACCTCTCTGTCTTTTGATTGAAAAGTTTTGTCTATTTGAATTCAGTATTATTATTGATAAATAAAGACTACTCCTGCCATTTTGTTTTTTGTTTTCTGGTTGTTTTGTGGTCTTCTCTTTCTTCTGTGGGCCTATAATTTTTTAAACAATATTTTGTAGTTTTCAGTTATGATTCTTGTGCTTCTTTTGTTAAATTTATCCCTAAGTGTTTCATCCTTTTGAATGCTATTATAAATGAAATTGCTTTCTTAATTTTATTTTTGATTGCCCATTGCTAGAGTATAGAAATACAATTTTCAAATGTATTATCTTATATCCTACAATCTTGCTGAATTCACTTAATATTCGTCCATCTCCTGACCTCGTGATCTGCCCGCCTCGGCAGTGCTGGGATTACAGGTGTGAGCCACTGCGCCTGGCCAATTCACTTAATATTTCTAACAGTTTATTAAGGGATTACTTGGAATTTTCTATCAATAAGATAATGTCAACTACAAATAAAGATAATTTTACTTCTTCCTTTCTAATCTGGACGACTTTATTTCTTTTGCTTACCTAATTGCCTTGGTTAGAACCACTTGTACAATGTTGAATAGAGGTGGTGAAAGTGGCTATCCTGGTCCTCTTCCTGACCTTAGGGGGATAGCATTCAGTCTTTAACCATTAAGCAAGTTGTTAACCATGGGTTTTTTTGTAGATGCCCTTTATCAAGTTGAGGAATTTCCCTTTTATTTCTAGTTTGTTGAATTTTTTTTTATAATAGAAGGATATTGGATTTTGTCAGATGCCTTTTCTCTAACCATTGAGAGGATCATGTGTTTCTTCTTTTATTCCATTAATATGGTACATTACAGTGATTGATTTTTGTATGTTAAACCAACCCTGCATTCCTGGGATAAGTTCCATTTGGTTATGGTATATAATCCTTTTTATATAGTTCTAGACTTGGCCAGTGTTTTTTCACCAGCCACAGCTACATCTCATAGACTCTTTCCCAAAGCAAATCTCCTGTCGTGGTACTAGATCATATCTCTGATCTTAAAAACTGCTAAGTGGCAAATAATAACCAAAAAGCTGAACACTATTCAGCTGGATTCCTCAGGAGGCCCTCAGAAACTTGATGAGACCAGCCACAAAGGTGGTTCAGGGGAAGCACTGAGATGCTGCTGCTATTTCTCTTCCAGTGTGTAAGAGAGCCATGTTCATGCATTGCATTTGAGTTTAGTGAGCTGGTGTTCCAAATCTCCAACATCAATCCTACTTTCAAATGTCTGTAATCTGACATCAGACTACATGCCCTGATTTTCAGCCTAGAAAACATGTCCTCTGTTTGTCATTATAGCCAGGCCATCTAGATGTCCAGCCCAAATCACAGCAACATAATGTGGATCACTATCCATGCTGTGACTTGGGGAAGGGTCTAGCTTAAAGCGGATTCCCCCACTTCAGACTCTCAATTTTTCTACCTGGTTCTGCTTATTTGTTTTGTTTGCTTTTTAAACAATACAAATAATTCAAAAGAAAAGACTCAGAAACCCAAGGAATAAAAATTTATTATAGCCAATTTCTGCTGGCATATTAATGACTCCAGTTATAGCACACAGCCAAAAATACATCTGCAGTAAAGGGGAAAAAGTCAGGAAATCATCTTGGAGCAAAATAATAGATAAAATCACAGCTGAAATGTCTTAAGTTTGGAATTAAGTCAGTCGACTTCTCTGAGTTCATGGCTTTCCGCAGTAAACATTATGTATTAGTCTTATGTATTAGTATTATGTATTATTATGTATTAGTCTTATTTGCTAGATAAAGGAAGGAGGATAAAAATCCTGAGTTCTCTGTAAAAATTTACAGATTTGTGGGCTATCTTATCAGTCCTGACACCTTATCTCTCCTCTTCAAGTGTCCAAGAGGCTGGTGTTATGTGGCAGGTTTTATCTATCTTTCTGATGAGTTTGATGACAGCTTCACATCTGGGCACAAAATGGTGGTTTGAGTCTATTTTTCCCAACAGTGTGAGATGCTCCTGCACTAGTTGTAGAGAAAAACCTCCAAATGGCTAAGGATGTCCAGAACCTGCTATGCTCAGGAATGAAAGGTGCTCTCCCCAAGGCTTCCCCAGAGGTAGTGCAATGTGGGAGGGAGGGTAGGCAAAGGTGGAGTTTCAAGTTCCCAGTCTCTTAGGAGGTGGTCGCCTGGGGAGATTTACTTTAATTGGAGACTGGACCTCTGTTTCCTTCTCTCTAAAACTGAATTTAACTCCTGGGTTGTTGTCATGATTAAGTTAATGTCTGTGAGGCATTTATCAAGCATGTGAGCACACAGGAGGTGTTCAATACATGCTGATTTTATTCCTTTTTTCTTTCAGTTGAGTCAAAAACACACTCTGCAGCCACTGATCCAGAAAAGAGTCAAGAGTGAGTGGTGGCTGTGGGGTTGTAGCCATGAAACCAATTAGGGCCATGTGAAGAGGTTCAGAGCGTGGATTCTGGCACCAGAAAGCCTGAGTTTTAATCCTGGCTCTACTACTTACTAGCTATGTGGCTTAGTGAAGGTCAGCTTACCTCTCTGAGCCTCAATTTTCTCATTTTAATGAAAGGAATGACAATAGTATTTCAGAGTCAGATGTGTATTTGCTTGCTGTTTCTCTGGTACTTACATATGAAGGTTCCAGCTTCCTGCCCATGATGACTGAGCCTTCCAATCTTTTGCCTTCCCCACCTCTGTGTTGCCTGGAGTGCTCTTTGCCCTCCTCTCCTGGGATGACTGGACTGTGGCCAGGTTGAGATGGTGACCACGAGCTCCCTTTGCTATGGCACAGTTACCCATTCTGTACGTTCTGTGGTGGTTGTCAGCATGGGATCTCGGTCAGTCACACCTCCATGAAGTCTAGGCTATCATTTACAGCTGGTGACCTTGGTAAATGATATTATCTCTGAATCCTCATTTTCTCATCTATAAAAAGGGAATAATAATATCTAATACTTGCTTCATGGGCTTGTGGTGAGCTTTAATATTGGAAAATATTTATTGAGCATTTAATCTGTGCTTGGCATTATGTTATGTGCTTTACAGGAATTTCTTCATTGGATTCTCACACCAACTCTATCAGATTGATACTAATATTATGATTTTCATTATACAGATGAGGAAACTGATGCTCCCAGGTCACATAGTTATTATATGACACCTACATCTTTCTGACTCCAGGGGTAGCCTCTCAGCCCTGTAATGAGAAGACATGTGCAAGCACTAAGAACAAAGTAAACAGTCAAGATAAGCTATTACCTATGATATATATAACACATGGAGTGTGGTAGGATTGATACTTCTTCAGCTTTGGGGGATAACCAAATGCCCTGAGGATGGAAGCCAGAGACTGCCTCAGTCCCTCCCACTCTGTCTTGCTGAATATGCTCTCCTAGTGATCATCCTACACTCCTCGGATAGTTACTAGGCAGAAGGCCACCCTGCAGCCATATAGCTGCTTTTTCTTAAGGAACATACCTGGCTAGCTCCCTGAGGGCTGAATAAAAGAAGCAAATGAGTAAAGCAAAATGGTCAGTTAATTGGGCTGTATTCAAGAGAGGTAATTGTGTGAGAATGAACTGGAAGAGATAGAGGCAGAGACCAGTTTATGGCCAATGTTGGATTTTCTACCCACTGCCTATGGAATGGATTGGGCCTAATGAGTGTTTGCAAAGGTTCTTTGAAATTCCTGAGATAAAAGGCTATGCTCTATTTCTTAAGGAGTTTTACTAGTTCTCATTGATATGTTTGTCTGCTATTGGAGATGGAGGGGAATGAAATAATTTGTGCACATCAGACATGCAATATACCTCTTTGTATCCTCACTGCCTGATTCAGTGTTCCTTCTGTATAATGAAGCTCTATAAATGTCTGTTTTCATTAATGAAGGTGAGGAGGGCTCTGATCTGGTTTTCCTTATTGGCTCTGATGTTCTTCATTCAGACAGTCCCTTCTTGTAACTACTGGATATGTAATTATGAGGTGCCGTGCATGTTTACATGGGGAGTGGTGGGGGATGGAGGTGGTGAAATGGAGAGGAATGAAGCACTCTTCTTTTACTTCTTTTGCATGTCAGTCAGAGTGTATAAGGGTCAATGCATAGGAGCTCCTAGCCTTAAGGATATGAGTGTATGTGTTGGTGAAAGTGTAATGAATACCAAATGTAGAGCAACAACAAAATGTCCAACTCTAAGAAAATCAGAATTGATTGCTATAGTGGGAGGGCCAGTGAATTTTAGCTAGGCATTTGGGCCAGAGTTTTATTCTCAAGAAACCAGGTCCTGGAATGGTTACTGCACTTCTGAGGTAATGCCTAGAGGCTTGTATGCATCTCTCAGAAGTCGTGGTGCTTGCTCACCCAAGATGTGCCTCAGGTTAGACCAATTATAATTTTTGTTTTTCTGTTTCCACTGGCCGAGAAATGTCATTGTTGATAGAAAAACCCCTGTGTGTTCCAGGCCATCATTTCTGGCAGTTCTCGGGTTTTCTTGGTGAAAAAGTCATGAACGTGCTGAATCTCTCCATTGTCCTTAGTTTGCCCACTGAGCTGCCAGACTGCTCCAGCATTTCCTCCTTGGAGCATTTCAGAAAAGGGGCTATCTGTGTTCCTTCAGGCGAGGTGGCTAAGATGGTTTGATGTAATGATGTGGAGCTACAGGTGATCTGTCTGCCTCCGTGGGGAGAGTATGAAATAGTTTCTGAATTTTTCCCAGAAGGTCTATAGCACTAGCCATTCTGATAAGCTAATTCTTACAAAGGTCAGCCCAGTGTGATGGGTAGAGCCTTGGATTTTGAATCCGAAGATTCGGGTTTGAGTGCTTGCTTGTGTGTAATTACACACAAAACTGTGCCTCGACTGACAACCTCTCTGAGTCTTGCCTTTTTTGCTTAGTGACATGAGTACATTGATATCTCACTATTTCTACATGAGTTGTTTTGAGGATCAGTTGGATAATGAATGTGAATGGTAGGGGGCCATATGGAGGAAGGGATTTATAAAAAGTGCTGGGAGATAGTTAGTGGTCTAACCAACATGCCAGGTAATGTCTGCATTTTAATTAAGCTTTCTGAAGACCATACTCTTTCCTTTATTGTCATGCTCAGATGAAACTCCATTTCAGGTCACTCTCAAATAACATAGCTAAGAATTCAGGGCCTAAAATAGCACGTGGCATAGAATAAGCACTCGAACATTGGTTGACTGAATGACAGAATGATTGGGTGTGTAATGGAATGTGCTAAGTATATACCTACTGGGTATTGTGGGGAGGATTTATTTACTGGGCACAAAAAGGATACCTATAGATACAGAATTTGGATGCCATAAAGAGTAAACAAAGGAAGCTCTAGGTTGCTCAATAGAGAAGTTTTTAAAATGCTGCATTTTACATTAGAGATTATAAACTCAGTATTGTCTCTAGTAATTTCAAAATAATTGAGTGTGTCAATTATTAAACTCTTGGTTCCCAGCTTCAATGATTAAATTCTTGGTTCCCAGCTTGCTTTCTTGCTTTCTTTTCTTTTTCTTTTCTTTTTTCTTTTTTGAGACAGAGTCTCGCTCTGTTGCCCAGGCTGGAGTGCAGTGGCGCAATCTCAGCTCACTGCAACCTCCGCCTCCTGGGTTCAAGTGATTCTCCTGCCTCAGCCTGCCAAGGACTGGACTACAGGCGCCTGCCACCACTCCCAGCTAATTTTTTGTATTTTTAGTAAAGACGGGGTTTCACCATGTTAGCCAGGATGGTCTTGATCTCCTGACCTTGTGATCTGCCTGCCTCGGCCTCCCAAAGTGCTGGGTTCTTAGCTTTCTATACATGGGCTTTGGGGCTGGGACGCTGCAAATCACCCTTCTCCTTTACCAACTGCTCACTCATTGACTCTGCCAGTAGAGGGTGCTAGAGGAAGGCTGGAGGAAGAGAAAGATACACGGCCCTTCTCATTGGCTTCTTGTGCCTCTCAGATACCCCAGCAATGCTTCTTCACCTTGGTAGGGCCAGTGTGTTTCAGTGGCATCAGCTGATTCCAATTAGTGGTTTCCCCAACAATTGCAGAATCAGCCTCACAGCAAGGTGGCTCTCTGCCTAACCTGGGCTACCAGCTCCAGTGGCCAGTGCCTCTTTCTCACAGGTGCCCTTTCTCAGAAGGTTTCTAGGCCCCACAAAACCCCTCCTCTAAGCTTCTAGGTTTCAATAATTGCAGCCTCTTTGTTTCCCCAGTCCTAGGGGTGGGAACTACATCCTGCACTTGTTACCTTTGTGATAAACCTCAGTGTTCTCTTTTTGCTGTTTCAGTTCCTCCAAATCTACTAACCATTCTTTATATGAAATTCTCTCTGTTAAAATAGCTGGCATGGAGACTTACAATTTCTGGTCTGGCATGTTAGAATCCTAGAAGTCACACTCCATCCTAACAAGTAAAAAGCTGAGCAAACTAAAAAAAATTAACTCTTCTTGGATCTACAAGAGAAGTTAGCTCACTGGGAAAATTGTGCTTTCCAAACTGGAGAGACAGACAGGCAAATACACACAATCACATCTTATAGGAGCAGAAACCCACTAGCAAAAACCTCTGTGGAACCACTGCCAATGTAGGAAAACTTGAATCATAATTGACCAATTGCTGGAGGCTTAGTGCGGACAAACCTGATAGATAAAAGCTCCAGGGACCAAGTTAGCAGGGTCCCCCATGCTTTTTTGAGTTTTGCTTCTTGGAGCTCTACCAGGTTCTCTCAGTGAATATGGGAGAAAAATCCCCTTTGGCTTCCAGCAGGGATAGGAAAAAAGAAGCATTTGAAATATACCAGAGCCTTCTGTTCTTCTTAACAAGGTCTGCCTTCAGGAGAAACTTTTTTATCAGGTAAAGTATTTACCTGCTGTTTTTTGTTTTTTTCCCAGAGCCTTACTGACCTCGGGGAAGGGAAACATCCAACTCTACCTGCTTCTGGCCTTTCACATGGGAGAAGGGAAATATCCAACTGCAGTTCACTCTAGCCATCCTGTTCCACATAAAGGGGAGAGAGGAACTCAGAAGCATGTGTGAAGTTCATAGTCCAGAGGCACAGGCTCACTAAATGGCTGAACCTAGTTACAGGACTATAGCATGCTTCGCTTTCCCCCACACAATACTACCACATTGCTAAAGGCCTATTTATAGCAGTTCCTTTTACTCGGAACATCATGTCTGCCTACCAAGAATAAATTACAAGGCAAATAACACAGTTTGAAGAGACAGAGCAAGCATCAAAACCAGACTCAGATATGGCAGGGATGTTGGAATTATCAGACCAGAATTTAAAAACTATGATTAATATGCTAAAATTTCTAATGGATAAAGTAAACACCATGCAAGAACAGATGGGCAATGTAAGCAGAGAGATGGAAATTTCAAGGCAGAACTAAAGAGAAATGCTAGAGATGAAAAACATTGTAGCAGAAATGAAGAATGTTTTTGATAGGCTTATTAGTATGCTGTACACAACTAAGGAAAGAATCTCTGAACTTGAAGATCAAAGAGATCTAAAACTAAAATCAAACTAAAACTAAAAATCAAAGAGAAAGAAGACAAAGGAAAGTCCCAGTATATCCAATAACCGTGGGAAAATTACAAAAGGTGTGACATACATGTAATGAAAATACCAGAAGGAAAATAGAGAAAGGAATAGAAAGAAATATTTGGAACGATGATGATTGAGAATTTTTCCAAAATTAATGCCAGACATCAAACTACAGATCTAGGAAGCTTAGCGAACACAGAGCAGAATAAGTGCAAAACAAAATGAAAACAAAATCCTCAAACAATTCAACAACAACGATGTTGTTGCATATCAATGCTGAGGCATATCATATTCAAACTACAAAAAATCAAAGATAAAGAAAGAATCCTGAAAGAAGCCAGAGGCAAATAAAACCAAACCAAACCAAACCAAAACAAAACAAAAAACTGACCTATAAAGGAACAAAGATAAGAATTACATACAACTTCTCCTCAGAAACTATGCAAGCAAGAAGAGAGTAAAGTGAAATATTTAAAGTTTTGAGAGAGAACTCCCCACCAACCTAGAATTCTGTACTCTGTAAAATTATACTTCAAAGGTGAAGAAGAAATAAACAATTTTTCAGACAAAAAAAATTGAGGGTATTTGTTTCTAGTAGTCTTGCCTTATAAGAAATGTTAAAGAAGTTCATTAGAGGGAAGGAAAACGATATGGGTCAAAAACTCAGATATATGTAAAGAAAGGAGTCACATCAGAGAAAAAACTATTTAAAGTAAAAGCTTTTATTTTTCTTATTCTTAGTGGTTCTAACAGATAATAGTTCATTCAAAATAATAATAGCAACAGTATATTCAATTATAAATACCTACTTATCTTTCTCTTTTTGAGACAGAGTCTCCCTCTGTCTCCCAGGCTGGAGTGCAGTGGTGCAATCTCGGCTTGCTGCAACCTGTGCCTTCCAGGCTCAAGTGATTCTCGTGCCTCAGCCTCCTGAGTAGCTGAGATTATAGGCATGCACCACCACACCCATCTAATTTTTGTATTTTTTGGTAAAGATGACATTTCACCATATTGGCGAGGCTGGTCTTGAACTCCTGGCCTCAAGTGATCTACCCGCCTTGGTCTCCCAAAGTGCTGGGATTACAGGAGTGAGCCACTGTGTGCGGCCCCTATCTCTCATCTATAGAGAAAGTAGATTCTTATGAAGGCTTATGTATAAATGAAATGAATGACAGCAATAATACTAAGAACGGGAGGAAGGAATTAGGATTATTTTGTTATTATAAGATATTCACATTACCCATGAAATAGTATTGTGTTATTTGAAAGTGGGACTTGTATTAGTTGAAAATGTATATTGTAAACTCTAGGGCCACCACTAAAAAAAAAGTATAACTGATATACTAGGAAAAGACATAAAATGGAATAATAAAATACCCAACTAAAACTACTGAAGGTTTGGACAAAAAGTTGTGGTTAAAAAAAACAAAAATAAAAACCACTGAAGGCAGAAAAAGCATGAAAGGAAAAAATAAGAATAAGAAACAAGGGCAACAACGTGGAAAATAGTATAAATATGATAGATATTAATTCAATGGTATCAATAATCACTTTGAACATTAATGGTCCAAATGCACCAATTAAAGACAGAGGTTTTCAGAGTGAATCAAAAAGCAAGACTCAACTGTAGTGTTGTATACCAAAAACCCCAAACCCACTTTGAATATAAAGAAACATATAGATTAAAAGTAAATGGCATGAAAGAAATATAGCATAAAAGATCATGCTAACACTAATCAAAAGTAAGTAGGAGTAAATATGTTAATTTCAGACAGAGCAGACTTCAGAGCAGGAAAGTTATTAAAATAAAAGAGGGGCACTGCATAATGATAAAGGAATCAATTCTCCAAGACAATTTAACAGTCTTTAAAATGTATGCACCTAACAACAGAATGTCAACATACATGAAACAAAACTGAAAGACTTGCAAGGAGAAACATAATTCCACTATTATAATTGAAGACTTTGACATTCCTCTATTAGAAATGAACAGATTCAGTGGGCAGAAAATCAGTAAATACATAGCTGACCTCAACGACATCATCAAGCAACTGGATATAAATAAAATCTTCAGAGTACTTCATCCAACAACAGCAGAATACACATTCTTTTCAAGTTCACATGTAATATTCACCAAGATAGACTACCTTCTGGGCCATAAAACACACCTTAACAAATGTAAAAGTATAGCAGTTGTACAATATTTGGTCTCAGAACACAATGGAATTAAACCAGAAATCAATAAAAGAAAGATAGCTGGAAAAATCTCAAAATACTTGGAGATTAAACAACACACTTTTAAAATAGCACATGGGCCAGAGGAAAAAAATCTCAAGATAAATTCAAAAACATTTTGAACTAAATGAAAATGAAAATTCAACTTATCAAAATTTGTAAGAAGCAGTGAAAGCAGTTCTTAGAGGAAAATTTATAGCATTGAATATATATATTAGAAAATAAGAAAGATCTAAAATCAATCATTTAAGCTTCCACCATAGGAAAAGAGAAAAACAAGAGCAAATTAAATCCAAAAATTAAAAACAGAAAAGCAATAAACAAAATCAATGAAACCAAAAGCTGGTTCTTTGAAAACATCAATAAAATTGATAAGCCTCTAGCTAGAATGAATAAGAGAGAGGTGAGTGAGAGAGCGAGAGAGACACTAATTACTAACAACAGAAAAGAAAGAGAGAAAATTAATACGGATCCCATGATAGTTAAAAGAATAATCAGGCTGGGCACTGTGGCTCACACCTGTAATCCTAGCACTTTGGGAGGCTGAGACAGACAGATCACTTGAAGCCAGGAGTTTGAAACCAGCCTGGCCGACATGGTGAAACTCCATCTCTGCCAAAAATACCAAAATTAACTGGGCATGGTGGCACACACCTGTAATCCCAGCTACTTGGGAGGCTGAGGCACGAGAATCACTTGCACTCAGGAGATGGAGGTTGCAGTGAGCCGATATTGCACCATTGCACTCCACCCTGAGTGATAGAGGGAGACTCTGTCTCAAAAATATAAAAAAAGAATAATCAGTGAATCCTATCAACAGCTCTATGGCCACAAATTTGATAACCTAGATGAAATGGACCAATTCCTTGAAAGACACAATCTGCCAAAACTCATAAAAGAAGAAACAAACAATTCAAATTGGTCTGTATCTATTAAAAAATTGAATCCATAATTAATAACTTTCTCAAACTGAAAGCAGCAGGCCCAGATGGGTTCACTGGTGAATTCTACCAAAAATGTAAGGAAGAAATTATGCCAATTGTCTATCACCTCTTTCAGAAGATAGAAAAAGAGAAAATACTTCCTCACTCATTCTATGAGGCTAGCATTTCTATAATATGAAAACAGTCAAGGACATTACAAGAAAAGAAAACTACAGACCAATATCTCTCATAAGTCTGGATGCAAAAATCCTCAATAAAATATTAGCAAATCAAATTCATCAATATATAAAAATAATTATATACCACCACCAAATGGGATTTATCCTAGTTATGCAAGGCTGGTTCAAAATATAAAAATTGATTGATATAATTTATCATATCAACAGGCTAAAGAAGAAGAATTGCATGATCATATCAATAGATGCAGAAGAAGTACTGGACAAAATCCAACATTCATTTATAATAAAAATTCTCAGTAAACTAGCAATTGAGGTGAACTTACACAACTTGATAAATAATATCTAAGAAAAACCCTACAGCTAATATCATCCTTAATGGTAACAACCTACTAAAAACTTTCCCACTAAGTTCAGGAGCAGGCAAGGATATCCCCTCTCACTACTCTTTTTCAACATCATACTGGAAGTCCTAGCTAATGCAGTAAGACAAGAAAAGAAAATAAAAGTTACACTGATTAAGATGGAAGAAATAAAACTAACTTTGTGTGCAAATGATATAATCCTTTGTGTAAGTAATCATAAAGAACTGACAAAAAAACCAAAAACAAAAAACAACTTCTGAAACTAGTAAATTATTATAGCATGGCTGCAGAATACAAGGTAAACATATAAGAGTCAATTGGTTTCCTACATATAGCAAGGCTGCAGGATACATGATTAATATGCAAAGTCAATTGCTTTCATATATACTGGCAATGAAAAAGCAAAAATTGAAATTAAAAACACAATGCCTTTAAATTAGCACACACACAAATGAAATACTTAGGCATAAATCTAACAAATTATGAATAAGATCTATATGAGGACAACTACAAAATTATGATGAAAGATATCAAAGAAGAACTAAATAAATGGAGAGATATTCCATGTCCATGGATAGGAAGACCCAATTTTGACAAGATGTCAATTCTTTCCAGCTTGATCTATTATGATTATTTTTTCATTTTCTTCTTTAAATTTTTTAAAAATAGCTTTTGGGATACAAGTGGTTTTTTTTTTACGTGGATGAATTATATAGCAGTGAATTTTGAGACTTTAGTACACCCATCAGCAAAGTGTATGTTGTACCCAATATGTAGTTTTTTATTTTATATCCCCCTTCTGCTCTCCCCCTTCTGAGTCTCCAAAGTTTATTATATCACTCTGTATGCCTCTGCATACTCATAGCTTAGCTCCCACTTATAAGTGAGAATATATGGTATTTGGTTTTTCATTCCTGAATTACTTTGCTTAGAATTATGGCCCCCAGCTCTATCCAAGTTGCTGCAAAAGACATTATTTTATTGCTTTTTATGGCTGAGTAGTATTCCATGTTCTATATATACCACATTTTCTTTATCCACTCAGTGGTCAATGGGTACTTAGGATGGTTTCATATATTTGTAATTGTGAACTGGGCTGCAATAAATGTACATGTGCACGTGTCTTTTTCATATAGTGACTTCTTTTCCTTTGGGTAGATGCCCAGTAGTAAGATTGCTAGATCAAATGATAGGTCCACTTTTAGTTCTTTAAGGAATCTCCAATCTCCATACTGGTTTTTCTTTTTTTTAAAATAGAGGTTGTACTAATTTACATTCCCACCAGCAGTGTATAAACATTCCCCTCTTACCACATTCATTTCAACATCTATTGTTCTTTGACCTTTTAATAACGGCCATTCTTGCAGAAGTAAGGTGGTATCTCATTATGATTTTAGTTTGCATTTTCCTGATGATTAGTGATGTTGAGCATTTTTTCATATGTTTGTGGGCCATTTGTACATATTCTTTTGAGAAATGTGTATTCATGTCACTTGCTTGCTTTTTGATGAGATTATTATTATTTCTTTCTTGCTGATTTGTTTGAGTTCCTTGTAGATTCTGGATAATAGTCTTTTGTCACATGCATAGTTTGCAAATGTTTTCTCCTATTCTGTGGGTTGTTTGTTTACTCTGATGATTATTTCTTTTGCTGTGCAGAAGCTTTTTAGTTTTATTAGGTCCCATTTATTTATTTTTGTTTTAGTTGCGTTTGCTTTTGGGGTCCTAGTCATGAATTATTTGCCTAGGCCAATGTCCATAAATGTTTTCCCAAGGTATTCTCCTAGAATTTTTTATGGATTCAAGCCTCAGATTTAAGTCTTTGATCCACCTTGGTTTGATTGTTGTATAAGGTGAGAGATAGGGATCCAGTTTCATTCTTCTGCATGTGGCTAGCTAGTTTTCCCAGCACCATTTGTTAAGTAGAATATCCTTTCCCCAATTTAAGTTTCTGTATGCTTTGTTGAAGATCAGTTGGTTGTAAGTATCTGGCTTTATTTCTCTGTTTTCTATTCTATTCCATTGGTCTATGTGCCTACTTTTATACCAGTACCATGTTTTTTTGGTAACTATAGCCTTGTGGCATAACTTGAGGTCCAGTAATGTGATGTCTCCAGACTTGTTCTTTTTGCTTAGGATTGCTTTGTCTATTCAGGTTCTTTTTTGTTTTGTATTAATTTTAGGATTTTTTCCAATTCTGTGAAAAATGATGTTGGTATTTTGATGTGAATTGCATTGAATCTGTAGATTGCTTTGGGCAATTAGGTCATTTTTACAATATTGATTCTGCCAATCCATGAGCCTGGAGTGTGTTTCCATTTGTTTGTGTCATCTATGATTTCTTTCAGCACCAACTTTAGCTATTATAGGTTCAATCATGATGCAATTCTATTGCATCTATTGATGAAATCCTAATGAAAATACCAGATTTTGTGGAAATTGACAAACCGATTCTAAAGTTTATATGTAGATGCAAAAAACCCAGAATAGCCAACTCAATACTGAAGGAGAAAAACAAAGTTGGAAGATTGACAATACCTGGCCTTAAGACTTACTATAAAGCTATAGTGGTCAAGACAGTGTGAAACTGTCAAAAGAATAGACAAATAGTTCAGTGGAACAAAATAGAGAGCCCAGAAATAGATCCACATAAATACAGTAAACTATAACTCTCTGACAAAGGATCAAAGGCAATAAAATGGAGCAAAGATAGCCCATTCAACAAATGGGACTGGAACAACATCCACATGCAAAAAAGTAAATCTAGACACAGATCTTATACCCTTTATGGAAATTAACTAAAAACGGATCACAGACCTAAATATAAAGTGCAAAACCATAAAATGCACAGAAAATGGCGTAGGAGAAAATATAGATGATATTGGTTATAGCAATGACTATTAGATAAAACACCAAAGGCATGATCCTTGAAAGAAAGAATTGATCAGCTAGACTTCATTAAAATTAAGAAACTTCTGCTCTGTCAAAGACAATGACAGAAGGATGAGAAGACAAGCTACAGGGTAGGAAAAATATTTACAAAAGATATATCTGATAAAGTACCATTATTTAAAATATACAAGGAATTCTTAAAGCTCAATAATAAGAAAACAAACAACCAATTAAAAAATGGGCCAAAGATTGTAACATATACCTCATCAAAGAAGACGTATAGATCTTCATATGCAATATGAAGATGCAATAGCATATGAAAAGATGCTCCACATTATGTCATCAGAGAAATACAAATTAAAAAACAATGAGATACCACTATACACCTATTTGGGTGTCCAAAATCCAGAATACTTACAACACCAGATGGAGGCAAGTACGTGGAGAAATAGGAATTCTCATTCATTGCTGATGGGAATGCAAAATGCTACAGTCAATTTGGAAGACAGTGTGGCAGTTTCTTACAAAACTAAACATATTCCTGCCAAAGAATCCAACAATTATACTCCTTGGGATTTACACAAAGAGTTAAAAACTTATGTCCAAATAAAAACCTGCACATGAATGTTTATCATAGCTCTGTTCATAATTGCCCAACCTTGGAAGAAACCAAGATGTTTTTCAGTGTTAATGGATAAATAAACTGTGATATATCCTGATGGTGGAATATTATTCATTGCTGAAAAGGAATGAGCTATCAAGCCACGAAAAGACATGCAGGAAATGTAAAGGCACATTAATAAATGAAATTTGAAAAGTCTACATACATACTGTATGATTCTAATTGTATAACATTCTAGAAAAGGCAAAACTATGGAAAGAGCAAAACAATCAGTGGTTGCAAGGGGTTTAATAGGTGGAGCACAGGGGACTTTTAGGGCAATGAAGCTATTCTGTATGGTACTATAATGAATACATGTCCTAATGCATTTGTTTAAATTCATAGAATGTACAACACCAAGAGTGAACCCTAATGCAAACTATGGGCTTTGGGTGATAATGATTTGTCATTAATTGTAACAAATGTGGCACTCTGGCAAGGGAAGTTAATAATGGGTGAGGCTGTGTATGTATAGGGGCAGGGGGCATATAGCTTAATTTTGCTGTGAATGTAAATGTGTATTAAAGATAACGTCTATTTAAAAAACCCTGATGTGGTAGTTGGTGTGGCATAGGTGATTGCACTCTGACTGATACCCTGAGTCTTAGAAAATCCTGAGAGCTCTAATAATAAGTTGCTCCCTTTTTAGGAGTTGGTGGCTCCTCTCTAGGTATCCACATTTCTGGAAGGAAGGCACAGGTTGCACAGAGCAGATAGATACTTGAAGACACACTGCTTGTTCCAGAATATTTAGAGAGATCTCAAAGGTAAATTAGGGGGAAGATCTTTCAGTGGAGGCTGGAATTAGAAAATATCTCTTTTCTAATCTTTCAAATGGCTTCTCCACAGTTTTTAGGATAAAAAACTGGAAGAAACTTCAAAGACCACTTTATTCAATCTCTTCATTTTGCAAGGGAAGAAACCAACGTTCAGGGAGGTCAGTGTTTGCTTGAGTTCACACAGTTAGTTAAAGCCATTTTCTGGACTAGAACTCATGTCCCTTGATGCTTGTTTCTGTGCATTTGTCACCACCACACACTGTACTTTAGTTATAAATTCACTCTGGCTCTGCTTGGGTTGTTTTTAAATCAGATCTCAGACACAATCTTATCTTCAGGCGACATTGGTGGTTGTACTTTCCGGGTTTACTAAGCATAAGATGTGACTCTTCAGGGCTGGATTGTGACATGTATCTTGTATTTTTTCCCAGAAATCTCACGTCTTAGATGCTGTTGAGAAATGATGTTATGACTCTGTGGAGAATATATAAATTTGTTTTGCTTGGTTTCTTGCCTTCTGATATGGTTTGGCTGTATCCCCACCCAAATCTCATCTTGAATTGTAGCTCCCACAATTCCCACATGTTGTGGAAGGGACCCAGTGGGAGGTAACTGAATCATGGGGGTGGGTCTTTCTCATGCTATTCTCATGATAGCAAATATGTCTATAAAGATGGTTTTATAAACAGGAGTTTCCCTGTACAAGTTCTTTTCTTTTCTCTGCTGCCATGTCAGATGTGCCTTTCATCTTCCACCATAATTGTGGGGCCTCCCCAGCCATGTGGAACTATGAGTCTATTAAACCTCTTTCTTTCGTAAATTGCCCAGTCTCAGGTATGTCTTTATCAACAGCGTGAAAATGGACTAATACACCTTCTAAATGTTGAAGTCACCCAAGCCTTAGGCCTTGAACATTTTCTATCTATTTACAGTCACTCACCAGGTGACCTCATCTAGTTCTGACTTAAAATTTATTCTATAATCTCGATTTACATTTCTAATCCCAACCTTTCCCATGCTTTCCAGACACACATTATCAACTGCCTATGTATCATTTCTCCGCGATGCAGTAGGATCTCAGACTTGATATTCCCGAAACCCAACTTTTCATCACTCTCCCAATCCTTAAGCCTGCTTCTCCTCGACAATCCTCCATCTCTGTAAATGGTGCCACAATTCATCTAGATGCTCATGTCAAAAAGCCTTGGAATCATCCTTGACCTTCACCTCTCACATCTAATCACCTGTAAACTCTATGGGTTCTACCTTCAGAGTATATCCAGAACCTAACGTCTTCTCACCTCCTCCACTGCTCCACCCTACCTTACTTGGATTACTTTAGTAGTGTCCTAACTGGTCTTGTGTTTCCACTCTTGGTATCCTTCATTCTATTTTCCACAGAACAGTCAGAATGGGCTTTTAAAACTGTAAGTCAGAGAAGTAGAAACAAACATGGTGAACCCTATGGTTACCCCAGATTGCTGACTGGGAGCACTTTCTGAACTATAGTGTGGGAAGGGAGAATTCAAGCAGTCTTGCTGAGCTGAGGAGAGATTGAAGTTTGAAGAGGCTGAAGCAGCTATAATTTGCAAGGCAGACTAATGAGGAGGATAATTAAGCCACACAGAGCAAGAAATTGTGGAGCGGTCTCCTCGAGTCTGTTGCTGAATACCAAACTATGCCCTCACAGAGTATAATTCCAAGAGGCTAGGCAAAGAATGACTGGAGTCCTAGAATTTGAATAATTTCCAGAGCTTACATAGGGCTAGAAGACATTTGTGTTCTAATCAGAAAGGGGCAAGTACCACTGAATTCCTGGTGCATTCAGTGAAGACTTCAAAAGGACAATGCCTTAGTTGTGGGGTTATCCCAGCCCTAGAGCATAGGTTCCTTTTGACCCCCCTAACAAAACTTAACAATAGGACTCAAAAGGATCAGGCTGAACTTCAAGAGATTTGCCTACCTGCTGGGAAAATAATGAAACTCTTTTTATAGAGCAAAATCCAACACTCAACAATCCAGTTTCCAGATGAAAACTACTAGACGTGCCAAAAATAGGAAAACGTGAACCAGAGCTCTTTTAGGGACTTTGTATTTGCTCTTCTCTCAGCTGAGAACTCTCTTCCCTCAGAGGTCTGTCTGTACAACACCTCAATTCATTTAAGTATCTCTTCAAATATTTTCCTTAGACAAGCCTTTTCTGATATATAAAGTTATCACCATCTGTCGATCTTAATTCCCTCCTGCTATTTTTTCTTATTCATAGCATTTAGTCATCAGATTGTAAATCTCTTTGATGTGTATTTGTTTGACATGTACTGTACGTAATGTGCACTCAGAAACACTTATTGCATGATTGAATGAATATGAAACAATATTTAATTTTCTTTGGGTAAGGCTAAACATTTAGGTTACCTAAATGTCTAGTAAATGCCACTAGAATTGTGTGTGTGTGTATGTGTGTGTGTGTGTGTGTGTGTGTGTGTGTGTAGTGGCCTGACTTTACCTAGTTATCACATTAAACTTATACAACCTTATGAAGTTGGTATTATTATCTTCACTTATAGATTCCATTTATTTATTCAGGAGACATTTATTGAACACTTACTATATGATATATATATATAAAGGTAGATATAAATAGTCTCTGTCAGCAAAACATGCGCAGTGTGGCAAGCCAGCTTTGCATTTGTGTGATGTTTAACTGTGGTGTTGCAAGATATTATGAACCCAACATCCAGACATTAGGACCAGTGATGGGATCTTATATGACTCTTAGCCTGGTCCTAAAATTGTGTGAAAGGCAGAAAGCCCTCACTTCTGGGCTTTCTAGACCTGGCAAGTTCCTTCCTCCCTGCAGTCTGTTGAGACCCCTGAACTTTGGAACTTTGGACATTCTCTGTGGGAACCAGGGAGGGCACTGTCCAACTGCATTGTTATGTACCCTTGATTGTGTGTGTGTGTGTGTGTGTTTGTGTTTTAAAACTGAATTTATTTGCTTCTCTTAGACTTCTACTCTTTCTGGGTTACCTGTATTAGTAACATCTCCAGCCAACTCCTTCTTTATCTTGCTTTCCAGTCGGTCATCACCCTTGCCAGTTCTGCTTCTGTAAGATCTCTCAATCTCTCCCAAACCAACCACTTTACTTCCCTACTTACAACTATTGCCTCTTCGCAATAAAATCTGACATCCTTAGCATCACAAGCATAGGATGGCATGGCTTTGCGTGTATTCTGTGTATTGCTAGCTGGCTGAGGTGATGAAAAAATAGAGTAAAGGCATCCCATTGACTGTGGGTTGTCATTTTCTCTTGTCCTTTGGCCTCACTCTTATGGCTAAACTGAACATGCTATAAAGGAAGAAAGCCAGGCTAACAATGACAGCACAATGTACTAAGGGCCATCATAAAGTCAATACTGAGTGTTCCACAGGAAGCAAAGAAAAAGATGCTTGACTATGATTGATAGAGAGAGAGGTTGGAGGAAATGATGCTCAAGGCAAATCTTAAGGGATGAGCAGAAGCTTAGCAGGTGGTCAAGGTGAGAAACCGGCATTCTGGGCTGAACAAACAGCATAGTGCAGCTATACAGAGGTGTCAGATGTCAAAGAGTTTTATATGCCCTGCAGGTGAATCTAGATATATTCTGAGGGTACTGAGGAATCACTGCGGGTTTTAGAATCTGATTTATGTGAGTAAAGAATACTTTGGCAACAATGTTTTGGATGGCTTTAGCGGGGGACTGGAGGTAGAAAACCATTAGGATACCACTGCAATAGTCCAGGCAAGAGACAAAGGGCAGAAATAATACCACTAGCTAGCAGTGATTTTGAGCTATGTGCTAGGCACATAGTAGGTTCTCGTTTTGTTTAATTTCATTTTATCCTAACATTCCTATGAGGTGGAGAAACCGAGCAGTTTGCTCACAGTCATACAGCGAGTGGTGAAGCTGAGACAGAAATTCAGGTAATGACCCCAGAGCTTGTGGTCCAAACAGCATAGAGGAGGGATTTTAGAGTGTTTAGGGACATTAAGTAATTAAGGGATAAGATCTCATTTCCCTCCCAGAACAGTCCGGCTCAGAGTCCTTTGTTTGGCTTGTGGGAGATTCATTATGGGCCAACCCACCTTCCCTGGGGATAGAGGACATGAATGAGTCACGCCATCAGGGCTGTGGCTGGGCTGGTTTGAGTTTCCTCTGAGCTTTGCTTGCTTTGCTCTGCCTTGTCACACAATGTGGCTGGGTTTGAATTATGAATGTGACTGGCAGGCCGATGCCAACATGATGCGTGAAAAACACTCTCCAAATTGGAAAGAATTTTCCTTCTGGGCTAAGCTGAGAGCACATGTTACTCATTGGCAGATACTGAAAATCCCAGCATTCAGAGATTTACCAGCATTTT
Source organism: Theropithecus gelada (assembly GCF_003255815.1). Taxonomy (NCBI): domain Eukaryota; kingdom Metazoa; phylum Chordata; class Mammalia; order Primates; family Cercopithecidae; genus Theropithecus; species Theropithecus gelada. The sequence goes on from NC_037682.1 coordinate 85,903,486, forward strand.
CTGTAAAGCAAAGCAGATGCCTCTGTGTCTGTCCTGTGAAGGGCTAAACGAGAGGAAAATGAGTTCCCATGCCTTACCTGCTCACCAACAACGTAGGTTTTGAAAGCCAAGGGAACAAAAAGAGTTCAAGTCTGTATCTCACAGATCATTTTGACCTAATAGAAATGTGAGTTAATTGTAAGCTTTAAATTCAGACACACTCATTGCCTATTAGGGGTGACTGTTTTATTACACATTGTTTGTCAAAAGAGACACCTTTCTATTCCTTTTGCAGTCGAAGGAGGCGGGAGCAAGGCAATCAGGTAACCTTGCTCTTTGAGGATTCTTGCAACTGTCTGAGAAAGCTTTGGCAGTTCTGGTGTCCACACGACTGACATGCAGGTCTCTTGAGCATGATGACATTTCTTGGGACCTACCTTCTAGAACCTACTGGACTTGCTGTGTCTTGCAGCATAAATTCACTGCCTCTCAAACTAAATAAATAGAAATTAAATAAATAGTTAAAATTTAAAACTTGACAGGGTGTAGTGGCTCATGCCTGTAATCCCAGCACTTTGGGAGGCTGAGGCGGGAGGATTGCTTGAACTCAGGAGTTTGAGACCAGCCTGGGCAACACAGAGAGACCCCATCTCTACAAAAAGTAAAAAGAAAAAAAAATTAGCTGGGCATGGTGGTGTGCACCTGTGGTCCCAGCTACTTGGGAAGCTGAGGTGGGAGAATCGCTTGAGATCGAGAAGTGGAGGTCGCAGTGAGCCAATATTGTGCCACTGCACTCCAGCCTGGGTGACAGAGTGAGATCCTGTCTCAAAAAACAAAAGAATAAAAAATTAAAATTAAAATTAAAAAAGTCAAAACTTACAAAAAGTTTCACTGATGGCATTTTCATCATGTTTAAACTTCTGGATCTCAAAGAACTTCAGTGTCTGATCAAAGCCACCTTATTTGAGAGGTCTAGCTGACCACTGAACACAAGCATCAATATTCCTTGGGCCTTCCCACACCAGTCCTCTTTAACTCAGTTGTCCTGATTGATTTTTCTTCAGGACACATATCAGCACCTGATAAATATGTTGCTTGTCATCCATTTCTCCTTATAAAATAAAAACTCCATGGGGGCAGGGACTTGATTTGTTCACTGCTCTATACTCAGTATCTAGAATGGTTCTTGGCACATAGTAGATTCTCAACAAATATTTATGGAAAGATTGAATAAGTAAACTCCTAGCCTATTTCTAACAATAGTCTCATGTGTAATTAGAGTTCAAGCTGATCTGCAAATTGCATACTCAAAATCTTTGCATTTTACTCATCTCTGACTGCTATACATCGCAAAGTTATAGCATTCCTCACATGTGGCAGAATTTTATTTGATTTTGAGAATCATTCATATTGTCAAATGCCTCAGACATTAGGATGTATAGTATTTGTTCTTTCCTTATCACTTTCAGCCTCCTTTTTAATGGCTACTTTTGTTTCCATTGTAAGGATGCTCTTCTTCTTAATTGTTATAGTAGCATTTTGGGAGGCCGAGGCAGAGGATCACTTAAGCCCAGGAGTTCGAGACCAGCCTGGGCAACATAGTGAGACCTCATCTCTGCTAAAAATTAAAAAAATTAGCTGGTCATGGTGGTGCATTTCCATAGTCCCAATTACTAGGTGGCTGAGGCAGGAGGAGCACTTGAGTCTGGAAGGTCAAGGCTACAGTGAGCCATGGTTGTGCCACTGCACTCCAGCCTGGGTGACAGAGCAAGACCCTGTCTCAAGGAAAAAAATTAGTTATGGTAAATCCTTACAACCATCCTAGCATAGGGTATGTGCCCTTACAATATGGCAGAGGGCAAAAGGATGCTCACACCATGTTTGGGTCAAAGGCACTTTGGCACCAGGGTTCAGCTTAGCTTTGTGTGAGTGTCCATCCATTGAAATTCACAGGTAGAAGGCTTTCCTACTCCCAGGTATGCCTGTGTTACCCCACTGTCCCAGTCACTGGCCCCCTGAGGGTGCCTCTCAGAGGCCCTGCCAGCTCCTGCTTCCTCCCTTCGCCCCTGCTGTTCCTTCTGCCTGGACAACCTCTCTTTCCCACTTATCCAGCTCAAGTCCCTGTTGTCCAAAGCCCTCCCCTTACTGCTCCAATCACATCACGGTACCCTCGAGTTCCTTTCTCTGTACTGGTCTTTCTCTCTTCTTCTAGGTGATGAGCAGTGAAATTCCATAGAAGAAACCTTTGACTTGGAGTCAAAAGTTCAGATTTGAGCCTCGTATCTGCCTCGTATCAGACAGCCATCTCTGAGCCTCAATTTCCTCCTCAGTAAATTCTGATAACTATTTGTACTTGGAAGACATGACAAGGCTGTTCCAGGGTCAGGTATGATCATGTAGGAAATAAGCTTTGGAGATGATTCAGTGTATGCAAAGATCCCAGACATAATCGTTACAGGATTTTTTATGCTTCATCTAGAACAGCGTGGCTCTTACTAAGAACATATACATCCCAGTGATGCTGGTGACAAGTGACACAGTACATTTTAACTACAGTTGCAAAATGAAATCCTGCTCAGAACTGGCTTTGTTCCTTTTTGGGATTTCCATATTTGGGAAAGGGTGATCAAAGAGAGGAAGAGAAAAAGAAGGAAGCTGACTTTTTACAGAGCTGTGCATTCAGTTTGTGTAAGCTACTTTGGATAATCACATTTCCTGATTGCCTTTGCGAATTTGGAACATTCAGTCACTTGTTCTTATGTTTAGTCATCCACTGAACATTTATTGAGAGTTTATTATGCCCTGGGCACTGTGGATACAGAGATGAATAAGGCACACGCCTGCAACACAGCCAGGTTGAGGGAGCTGGCATGTGACCAACAAGATGGATGCAGTGATTAAGATACGTCTAGGGAACAGAAGGGGCACCTATCTCAAACCAGGGACCAGCAATTATTCTAAGAGCATTGTCTGCATGGAAGGTAAGACGGCATACACTGGGCATGTGACTGCATGTGGTAGGGCAAGAAAACATCTAATACAAAGGAATCCATTAGACGACATGGTTGTATTCCTGAACTCATGTTCTCAGTCACTCTACAGCCAAATGTTAGCCTGTCAGGGGTCGGATGGCCTGGTGCGTTTCCATGATGTGATTTCTTTAGACCCACTCTCAGCATACTGCCTTAGAGAAAGGGGCCAAATCAGTGTCCCTCGCATAAAGGGCCCTGTGTGTTTCCACTGTGTTTCGCTCACTCTAGCCATCTGTGGGTAGGGCCACTGTTTAGACAGTGATACTCAGACACAGGAAGACTTGGTTGAGTCTCTCTATTTTTGAATGATTTCAGGTTTCCTAGACTTCTGCTTGAGTAGACTGGGAAACTCAAGGACTTAGTCAAGGAAACTCATTTTTTTTTCTCTCTTTTTTTTTTTCTGAAACGGAGTCTCGCTCTGTTGCCCAGGCTGGAGTGCAGTGGCGCGATCTCCGCTCACTGCAAGCTCCGCCTCCTGGGTTCAGGCCATTCTCCTGCCTCAGTCTCCCGAGTAGCTGGGACTACAGATGCCCGCCAACACACCCGGCTAATTTTTTGTATTTTTTTTTTTTTTTTTTTTTTCACGGGGTTCTGGCCTGTCCCCCAGGCTGGGGNTCCTAGTAGGAATACTCAAAGAAACAGCTAGTTTGACTACTTTTTTAGAAGTTTATTTATTTATTTATTTTTTTTTTTTTTTTTTTTTTTTTTTTTGAGACGGAGTCTCGCGCTGTCACCCAGGCTGGAGTGCAGTGGCCGGATCTCAGCTCACTGCAAGCTCCGCGTCCCGAGTTCAGGCCATTCTCCTGCCTCCGCCTCCCGAGTAGCTGGGACTACAGGCGTCCGCCACCCCGGCCGGCTAGTTTTTTGTATTTTTTAGTAGAGACGGGGTTTCACCGTGTTAACCAGGATGGTCTCGATCTCCTGACCTCGTGATCCGCCCGTCTCGGCCTCCCAAAGTGCTGGGATTACAGGCTTGAGCCACCGTGCCCGGCCAATTTTTTGTATTTTTAATAGATTCGGGGTTTCACCGTGTTAGCCAGGATGGTCTCGATCTCCTGACCTCGTGATCCGCCCACCTCGGCCTCCCAAAGTGCTGGGATTACAGGCGTGAGCCACCGTGCCCGGCCTCTTTTTCTTTTTAAATTCGCTTTTTATTTTAGAATGACAAAAATGTTGCAAAGATAGCACAGGGAGTTTCCATATACCCCCCCACCCAGTTTTCCCCTACTGTGAGCATCGGACATTACCGCTTGTCACAACTAAGAAATCAGTGTTGGGATATTTCTATTACCTGAACTCCACATTTTATTCACATTTCACCAGTTTTCCCACTAATGTTCTTTCCTGTTCCAGGATCCCATCCAGAATAACGTATTACATTTAATTGTCATGTCTCCTTAGATTCCTTTAGGCTATGACAGTTTCCTAGATTGTCCCTGCTTTTGATGACCTTGACAGTTTTGAGGAGTGCTGTTCAGATATTTTGTAGAATGTCCCTCCATTGGGTTTGTCTGATGTTTTTCTCATAGCTAGACTGGGGTTATGGGTTTTGGGAGGAAGACCACAGAGGTGAAGCTAACATAGCTGTATTTCATTCACATCATTTAAGTGGTACATGCTATCAACATGACATCGCTACTGATGTTAATCTTTATCACCCGGCCTAGGTGGTCCTTTCTAGTTTTTGTCACTGTAAGATGACTTTCCTCCCACTTTCTATACTCTTATTCTTCGTAGTAAGTCATTAGGCGCAGTCCATACTCAAAGGGATGGGGGGATTAAATTCTATTTCCTAGGAAGGGAGCATCTACATAAATTATTTGGAATTCTTCTGTGAGGAAGATTAGCCTTCCCCATTTATTTATGTAATTATGTACTTACATCAGTATGCAGTTATAAATATTTTATATTTATTTACACATGACATTGCTTTATTTGTTTTGTTGCTCAAATGGTTTCTGCTTTGACTATGGGGAGCTATTTTAGGTTGACCTCTGTTTCTGTGTCCTTTTGGCATGCCCCCACCCTTTTGGTTTTTGAGTACTTCCTTACTTTCAGGCACAAGGTACTTCAGGCTCATCTTGTATTTTTCATCTCCATCTACAAAGATCTGTTTTTCACTTCCATGACTCTTCTGACACCAACTGTGTGTTTTTTTCTTCCCTACTCTAACCAGTTCTCCAACACTAGCAAAGTTGCCCTGCAATTCAGTTCAGTTCTGACACTATCTATTTGGAGTTAGAGTCAGATTCGGAAGGTTAAAGGCTCAGTCCCACAAGCCTTCCTCCACTTCAAACACCAATTGCAAGTCCAGGCCTCCTGTACTTCTGACTAACTTGCTATAAATTGGGGGTTCCCACCACGCTCTCCTCTGAGCCACCTTTGTGGCTGGTCTCATCAAGCTTCCGGCCTCCTGAGGAATCCAGCTGAGTCGTGTTCAGCTTTTTGGTTATTATTTGCCACTTAGCAGTTTTTAAGATCAGAGACATGATCTAGTACCACCACAGGAGATTTGCTTTGGGAGAGAGTCTATGAGATATAGCTGTGACTGGTGAAAAAGCACTGGCCAAGTCTAGAACTATGTAAAAAGGATTATATACCATCACCAAATGGAACTTATCCCTGGACAGACCTCAGGGAAAACAGTTTACTCACTATTGTCAGTTTATTATAAAGGCTGCAACTTAGGAACAGCAGCATAGATGCAGAGGGCAAGGCATGAAGGTGGGGGTGCGAGGCTTCCATGCACTCCCCAAGCTGCACCTTGATGTGTTCACCAGCCCAGGAGCTCTCTGAACCCAGTTGTTGAGGGTTTTTCTGCGGTCTCCATTTTGTAGGCATGATTTATTACATAATTGGTCACTGGTGATTAATCAATCCCCAGCCCTTCTTCCCATCCTGGAGGTCACATGGTAAGGCTGAAAATTTCAACCATCTAATCACTGGCTGATCTTCTGGTAACCAGTTCCCATCCTGAAGCTATGTATGGGCCCACCAAGAGACACCTCATCAGCATAAACTCAAGTATGGTTAAAAGGGGCTTCTGAGGAAAAGTAACTCAATGATGCTCCTCTCACTCCTGTCACTCAGGAAATTCCAATGGTTTTAGACTCTCTTGTGTCAGGAACCAGGAACAAATACCAAATATTATAACAAAAGGCACTCCTCTCACCCCATCACTCAGGAAACTTTAAGAGTTTAGGAGCTCTGTGCTAGGAACCTGGGATGAAGGCCAAATATATATTTCTTATTATGTCACGATATTACACCATCCCTAGAATAAAGATTGTATTCTTCACGGAGTTCTGGTTGTTTTATTTATTTATTTTTTTGAGAATGGCAGTGGAGTTCAAGATTTTGGCTCTGGGTATGCTCATTGCTACTGAGGTATAACTGTTTCTAGTTTTTGCAGTAGACAGAGCTAGGAAATACACATATGTATGTATAATAATCCATGTATACACACATATATATATTTCTATATCTATCCATCTGTATCTATGTTAAGCTAAATGTGAGTTTAGATTGATGTCTCTGACTCTGATCTATCACCACATGGACTCCTTCTAGCCTTCTCTCTGCTTATCTGTAACGTCTTCCTCTAACAGTGAGAACACTGGCTCTCACCATCCATCATTCAACCCTAGTTTACATGCATAGCAATTTCATGATTCTTAACTTATACCCCTGTGAGAAGCAACTTTAAAGTACAGTGTTTATGCACAATTTCCTTTGTCTCTAGCCTTACATTTCCAACATTTTCCAAATTTTCAAAGCCAAAACATAATTTTCCAAATTTTCTAAAGCTACTTATATTAGCTTTTTTTTTTTCCCCACTCCCTACTGTGCATCTGCCTCTTTTAAAATTAGTTTCTACCCATTTGGTTTGAAAGAAATACTGGATGTTGGTTTGTCAATGAGCCTTTGAACCATGATATTTCCCTCAAGTCAGTGTCAGGATGTAAGAGCATTTCACCAGGCTTGGCAGAAAGATGAATCTTTTAGATAACTTTGCTTAATTAGAAAAATGATTTTTTTCTACATATGTTTATAAAAGGCATTTTTGCTTATTCTAGACAACACGGGAATTTTTATGCTATGCATACAGTGTATAGGGTAAAATGGAAAGACTTTTCAAAGTCACTAATGAAAGATATACTCTTAACACTTCCAATAGCACATGTATGCACACTGTTGTATCTTGATGTAACAATGGTTAAAAACGTACAGAATGAGAGTTGGAAAACAATATCAGTCAACTCTGGTCTGGAAAACATGTGGTTTCTTTTGAGTGTTAAATTAAACTAAATTTGACCTGAGGATGTCTCCATACAGGAGTCCTCACATAACAACCTGCAGCCTAACTTAATACATAAACTAACTGGAAACAGATAGCGGAGTCTCAGCCAATCATAGCAGCTGAGCTTCATTCAATCACAGGCAGCCAACTGTTCAGACCAAGTTCAAATAAAGCAAACCCCAAGCAGTAACCAATCGGGCTGTTTCCATACCTCACTTCCATTTCTGTACCTCATTTGCATTTTCTGTTCATCAGCGCTGTCTGACTACATGGCAGATTGGAGTCCTTTGAACGTGTTCTGGTTCTGAGAGCTGTCCGATTCTAGAATGATGAATTAAGATCTTTAAATTTTGTCTTTTTAATGAGAGTAAGGAATTTTAAAAGATGAGATATGCTTAAAGACACAGAGATTGAAGTGGAAATTCCACCTCCTCCATTTCTGCCTTATGTCTGGGTGTTGTGCTCTGAGACTTTTCCCTCCACTTAAACCCTTTCTTTTATAACTGAGAGCCCCTTGATCCCTCCTGTCTCCAGGCACTTTTGCTTTGCAAATAGTAGGAACTCAGGAAACAATTGTGTTTTTGTTGTTGTTGTTGTTTGTTTTACTTTTAGTTTTTTCTTGAGACAGGGTTTCACGCTGTCACCCAGACTGGAGTACAGTGGTGCGATCACAGCACAATGTAGCCTCAACCTCTAGGGCTCAAGTGATCCTCTCACCTCAGCCACCTGAGTAGCTGGGACCACAGGCACAAGCCACATGCCAGGGCTAATTTTTAAATTTTTCAGAGAGATGGGGTCTCGCTAGGTTGCCTAGGCTGGTCTTGAACTTTTCGCCTCTTACCTCAGCCTCCAAAGTGCTGGGATTACAGGCGTGAGCCACTGCACCTGGCTAGGATATAATTGTTGAGTAGCTGAATAGTAGCCCTAAGTCAGCCTTGAAAATCAGCTGCTCCTGCTTATTTTCAGGGATCTCTTTTCTATTCGCTCATAAACACATTTTAGTGGACTAATCATGAATTGTTTTATGGTTGACCTGACATTTAAAATGTTGGTGGTGCTCCTCCTGCCCTCCAAAGCCCTTTATGGAGCACATTAACAGAGCCCTGCCAGCGTTACAAGCTGGGCCCTGCCTGAGGTTGTCTCCATTGCCCCCTCCACCCATTTTGCTGGCCACAGAATGTTTGTGCTTTGGTGTTTTCATCAGTTGAGTTCCTTTTGCTCACCAAAGGAACACCACTTTTGCCAGAAAACCTTTCTCCTCCCTTGCTTCAAATCCGTCACTTTACAAAGAGTGTTTTAATTTAAAAAAGCCTATAAAAGTTTATGCTTTGGATTTTTTTCCTCCTGCGGAAACAGTATTCAGGCTGCATAGAGTCATTCTGCTTGGTGGACTGACTGTTCTAAAGATGTCCTTTCCCTAAGCGCAATTTCCCCACGAGAGAGAACAGCCCCCCAGGGTTGTTAGGGCCAAGAGGATGATCTCAGGTGCAGTAGCGTGCTGGGCCCATTGCAGAGTGCTCAGTTCATCTTCTGGGTAGTCTGTGTCTGGTTTCGTGCCAGAGGGAGAGCTAAAGGGAAGCTACAGAAGCATCCAGAGTTGGCAGGACTGTTGGGCATTTGCGTCTTCAGCAGGGCCACTCTGTTTTGTTGAGCAGGTTGTTTCTGGGCAAGGCACAGAGCATCCAGGGCCTGAGTCAGGGGCTGAGATCCAGCCTGTGCCAGGCTGACCTATGCCTGCCATGGGGCTGGGTATTAGTTTCCTGTGGCTGCTGTCACGAACTGTCACCAACTGGGTGCCTTAAAACAACACATTTATTCGCTCACAGGTTTGGAGGCAAGAAGTCTGAAATCAAGGGGTCATCTGGATTCTGGAGGCTCAGAGGGAGAATCTGTTCTTAGCTTCTGGCGGCTACCAGAAATCTTTAGCATTCCTTGGTTGTGGCAGCATCCTTTAATCTCTGCCTTTGTTTTCACAGGACCTTCTTTTGTGCCTGTGTGTATTTCTTTTCCTCTTCTTATGACGATGCTAGTTACATTAGATTTGGGGCCGTCCCTAATACAGTATGATATCATTTTAACTAATTGCCTCCACAAAGACCCGATTTCCAAACAAGGTCACATTCCGAGGTTCTGTTTGAACAGAATTTTTAGGGGACACTCTTCAACCCAGTATGGGCTGCATCAGCCTGAAGGAAAGGGCACCTTTAAAAAATTGCCAGTGGTTCTGTCTGCTTGCCAAGCTGTGTTCTCCAAGTTTTTTGTTTTTTGTTTTTTGTTTTTTCTCCTCCAGTTTGAGCAAAGGTGCTATTTGGGCTAGCAGAAACCCTAGGTTTTGCTATGGAAACAGTCAGCACTGCAAGATATATTCGTTTACAAGCTTCTTGAAGCAGGGACATTGTCTGGTGACTCTTTAAGAACTGCCATAGCTTCTACCCATTCATTAAGTTCTCAAAAACGTTTGTTGTAATCACGGCAAATAATTATGACAAAAATCTGGAAAAGCCCTTCTGATTCCAGCTATTACAGCAAAGCTTTTTAATTTTTTAGAAAACATAGATGAGTAGCTTTTAACCTGTTTTATCCCATGATTCTTTGCTTCTTTGGTGTTTAAAAAAGCCTGTTGGATTCTTAAGGGTTAAATGTGGTGGGTTCTACCCCATTACTGTGAGTCATACAATATTTCTCAAAGTGTGCCCATGGGGTGTTAGCCCCATAAAAATTGTCCCAGGAGAAAATGGTTTTTGTGGTTAAACAAGACTGGGGCATTGTGCATTTGCTTTTCTTTTCCTGGAGATTAGTAATGTACCCGCTTTGTAAAAGTTCCCAAGTCTTGCAGTAGAGAAACCTATAAACTTTGTTTTAATCCAGTGATCCCAAATTTATTTGGCTAAAGCCTCCCCTCCTTTTTTCTTTGATAAATGAATAACATCTATTATTAAGTTTGCGCCCAATCCCTGTGTTGCTCAAAGATCAGCTGCCATCCTAAACATGCCTTCCAGCTCTAAAGTGAGAGCTACATGAATTTGGGCAGTCACTCAGTCTCTCTGGGGTTTTCCTTTCTTGTTTGTCAAATGGGAGATACATTTGTAAAGTCTGTGGTGACATTCCCACAGGTTTCCTCTAGTAGTACCAGGTGGGAGAAAGAGCAGTAGCATGATAGGCCCAGCAGCACGATGGGCTGCCGGACTAGGTAGGTGTCCCTGTTTTGTTTCCCAAGTAGACAAAAAATGGGGCACTAGAGCTGAGAAACCCTCTGTCTCAGTTGTATTTCAGTTCATCCTTGCTTCATAGGATGAACTGAAATACAATCCATAGAACTAGTGTCTAAGCAATAAACTTTGAGAACCACTGGAGAGTGGTCAAGAATATAAATGCCAGAATCCAGCTCAAGACTTAGATTTGTTGACTTTGGATAAGTAACTAAGCCTCTCTGAGCCTGAATTTCCTCATCTGTGAGACAGTAATATAATGCTACTTGCTTCAGAGGATTAATTGAAATACTATAGATAAAGTGTTTAGCATGGGGCCTGGGATATAGTGACAACTCAATAAATGTGAGTGTCTATCATTATCATCATCATAATTATTATTTTAATTATCATAAAGCCCAATGACTTCTTATGTCATTTTTAGATATCATTTGGGGGGAATGATGATCTTGAGTCTAACGAGGAAGATTAAGTTTTCAAAGCTGTTGACCTTTATAAATATCAGCCCTGGTAAGAAAGTTGATTTTTTTTCTCAGCTTCTAAGAACTGTGGGAATTGACATTTACTAAATCCAGTTATTCTGAACCATGGGAAACTGTTTTGCATCTGTCAATAAGTTGTGATTTCTTCAGGCTGGCCATAAGCTATTATGTTTACCCAATTAAGCCAAAAGTGGCCAAATGAAATTCTCCATTTCAAAAGACATTTCACAGTTACTGGCTTACCTCTGGGAGTGTGGAGTTAGGGCAGCAGAGAAACAGCAAGGGATAGGTCAAGGGGAAATGATGGGAAATTCCCGAGCAGCACCAATATGTCCTTTTTGGATGCATGTACCACAGAAGAGTCTGCAGTGGCTGCAGAGTCCACTGACAGCTTGGCTAAGGCAAAGCACAGCTTCCACAGCACCAGTCCTCAGGAGGATGGAAAGTAAGACCGCGTTCCAGAGAACGATATGCACAGACTCTTGGTGATTGCCCCGGTGGGTTGATTGAATAAGTAGTTGTCCCTGCTAGTACAAGGGAGAAAATTCAGAACATGGAATAGGTTTTCAGGTCATATTTCATAGGGCTTTATATTAGAGAACTCCCAAATAGTTATTTGAAAATTCAAATATGATTTCAGGCCATATTTCACAGGTCTCTATTATTATTTGTTACTATAACAAAGACAGTAAAGGGAGGGAGCTGCCACTTACAAGCATCTGAAAAACACTAGTCTAGTACAGGGGATTAGAGATCTATGGGTCTTCAGCAAGGCATTGCGAATACAGACATAGCCACTCAACAGGGCATAGAAGGAAATAGAAAGGCATGTGATACAAAATTTTAACTGCTATAAGGATCTCAGAGGCAGTGGGGTGTGATAAAGAGCAATGACTCTGAAGTCTCACAGACCCAGGTCTTGATTTCAGCTCTCTCGCTAAGAAGTTCTGTTCAATAGATAAGTTTCCTAAATGTTTCTGCACCTCAGATTCTTTATGCCTAAAATGGGGGTTAAAACAGCATCAACAGCATAGAATGGTTGTGAGGATTAGGTAAGATAATAATGAGCACAGAGTCTGTCATGGAGTAGGCATCTATTTCAGCTATGTCATAATTACTAACATAGAATAAGGAAAGGTCTGAGAGGCCTAGAGTAGCTGGAGAAAGCTTCATGGGGAAAAGTGGGATTTCTTAGCCTTGAAAGAGGCTGGCAGCAGAGAAACGGCATGGAAGTACAAACCCTCAGGGATTCAGAGTCAGAGTATACTAGCTGGACAAAAAGAATATGAAATAGGTTTTCAGGCCATATTTCCTCGGCTTCTATATCTTCTGATATCTCTGTCTCTATCCCCACTTTCACTGCTATCCATATCTGTACCTATTGACTTCCAAGTGAGATTGTAAGTTCCTTAAATTAAAGACTTCTGGGGCTCACCAGCACCTTTACATTTTACAAAAATCTCTTTGGCTGATCTATGGCCAAAGGATTGAGGAGCAAAATGAGACTGGGATACTTGGAGGGCTGTCGTAGAGGTAGAGGTGAAGGGTGATGGACATTAAGAAGAAAGTGACAACAGACTGGGTGGGAGCAGTGGTCAGATTCAAGATGTATTGTGGAGGTAGAATCCACAGGGGATTGAATGGGGGAATTTAGAAGAGAGAAGAACCAAAGATGACTCACAGGTTTTAGATGCCATCTAGAGTATGGACTGAAAAGGGATTTGGGGCATATTCATATTGGAACAGGTTTTAGATGCCATCTAGAGTATGGAACATCAAGGGTTTGGGGCATATTCATATTGAAATGCTGTGAGACATTCAAGAGGAAACTTCAGAGAGGCAATTAGTTATTTGGCTCAGAAATGTAGAATAAATATCTGGGCTGGAGAGAGACACTTGAGGAATATTCATAAATAGTCATGATTACACATAAATGGATGGATGGCTCTGAAAGCCATGGGGATGATGAGATCTGCAAGGGAGAGAATATGAAATGACAAGAGAAGCAGGGTCTTTTTAAATCAACTGCTGCTGGGTTTCCTTCTGCACTCCTTTAGGAAAACAAATGTGCATCACAGGGTCTAGCCACTTCAGAATATTTGTGCAACCCCAAATTTGGTAGTTAAATCTCCCCAGTTAGATTGTGTGCTTCTTGCAAATGGGTAAAATTGTCTTATCCTTCTTTTGTACCCCTTCTCTTCCCACAGCACCTAGCCATGCCCTCAGCACCTACTTGGTAGAGTTCATTAATTAGAGCTAATGAAGTCAAGGTATTGGGTTGAATACCTTGGGTGGACTTCTTAATTCATGGGCCCACACAGGGCTGCTTCCTAGGCCAATCATCTCTCAGACATTGTTGATTTGGGAGAAAGTAGGGAGAGAGGAACAAGATAGGAGGTATGAATGGAAGTACGTGGCCCCACTACTGGACAGTCAATACCAAGAGAATATGCTCTTTGTGGTCATCAGCTGTATCCTCTTTAGATGTGAGACACTGCTCCAAGACTGTGAATGCTACTCACTCCACAGTGTCCTTCCTGAAAGCCTACAGTTTCCACTGTCTGTGTCACAGAAGGGGCCGCTGAGCAAACCCAGTGAAGAAATGGCCACACAGTACATGCCCCCATAGTGCCCTGTGTGTCCTAAAGCACATGGAACAGCATCAGACATGGAAAAGAGCCAGAAATTCAGTGCAACAATGGTGAGGGAGGTGATGGGAACTTATCTTTTTAAAGATCCATCCACTGAGTTTTCTGGTAAATTGAAGAGGGCCCAAATCTTTTATTCTAGATGCTGGACTAGGTAGGTGTCCTTGTTTTGTTTCCCAAGTAGATAAAAATGGGGCCCTAGAGCTGAGAAACCTTCTGTCCCAGTTGCAATTTGAAAGAATGAAATAATCTGCTACAAAATTGTGAGCAGGAAGTGAGACTTATCCATGGTTGACTCCTGGGGCCTGTGAGCCACCTGGCACATAGAAGTAAGTGTGCTGCCAGTCCCTTCATCTGCACTCATGACAGACTTCAGTAATGTATTCCTGCACTCTTCCCCATCAAGCCTGGACAAGACCTCACAGTTCTCAAAACAGTGGCCAGTCGGTTGGTACTGGAGCTGTAAATGTAGCCTATTTGCCATTCTGGTGGTGGGTGTTCAGTAAATGTTGTATGATTGGGTGAGTAAATGAATAATTACTTACTGTACTTACCTAATGCCTGAGTCAGTGACCAAAACAGGGCCTGTATAGTATACAAACTCCATAAATACTTGTTGACTGGATGGGTGAGTGTGACGGTGAGGCCATGGGAAGACTAGTGACCCTTTCTGCATATTAGTGCATTGCTGAAGTGTGGCAAAGCTGAAGGACGCGTTCACTTCAAAGCATGAGCTTTGATTCCTGATACATCCATGCTATGTCTTTCTCACCACAGGGAGGGATGGGGGAGCTGAATGGAATGACTCAGGCAGCTCCTTAGAGATGGCCCTCAGGTGATGTAGAGTCTAAGGTCTCTGGGGAGGCTCTGACTGGGGGCTGCAAGGGTTGGGGCACAGAATCTTTGGATCAGGATGATCTCTGGCTATTTGAGTTTTTTTTCTATTCTTTAAGGGAGGAAAAAAGTGTATGAACAAAAACTGTCAGAACTGTGATCAGAGACATGGGCAATTTTATGTGCGGGAAAGAGCATGATGCTGGGAGTCAGGAGAACTAGACTGAGTCCCAGCCCTACCAGCCACACCCGCATTCAGGGTGTCCTTATCATCTCTGGACTCCCCAGGCTCTCCACTGTTTGTCAGGATCTGTGGAGGGTCTGGGGGGTCCAGAGATGATAAGATTGTCCCCAAGCAAGGAGCTTTGTAATCTACCTGGGATGACTAAATGCAGTTGACTAACAAGGATTTGAAATGCATGGGTCCACTTATATGTGAATTTTCTTCTCTCTCTATCATCCTTGAGACAGCAAGACCAAACCCTCCTCTTCCTTCTCCTCCTCAGTCTACTCGACGTGAAGACAAAGATGAGGACCTTTATGATGATTCACGTCCACTTAACGAAGAGTAAACATATTTCCTCTTTCTCATGATTCTTAATAGCATTTTATTTCTCTAGTATATTGTATGTTATGTGTATTATGTACTGTATTCATACAATAAACTAGAGAAAACTAGTTTATTATATGATGTATGTACTACATACTGTATTCTAATTGTACTTATGCTGTATTCTTACAATAAGATACACACAACATACAAAATATGTGTTAATGGACTATTTTTTTAATTGGTAAGGCTTCTGGGCAACAGTAGGCTATTAGTAGTTAAGTTTTGGGGGAATCAAAAGTTATAGGCAAATTTCTGACTGTGGGGAGGGTAGGTGCCCCAATCCCTGTGTTGTTCAAGGGTCAACTGTCATCCTAAACATGTCTTCCAGCTCTAAAATGTGAGCTATGTGAATTTGGGCAGCCACTCAGTCTCTCAGGTTTTTCCTTTCTTGTTTGTCAAATGCGGGATATGTTTGTAGAGTTTGTGATGACATTTCCACAGATGATGTGGATTACCAGGTAGGAGAAAGACCAGTAGCATCATAGGGCCATGGGCTGGAAATGAGAAATAAATACATCATGGATGAACCTGTAGACTGTCAGCTTTTTGTTCTTCATGGGCCATTGGGAGAGACCATCTGTGAAAGTTTTTGACAGTACAATCTCCAACGTTCCTTCTTGCTGCAATACCAGTTTTATGATGTGTGATCTCACTGGTTACTGAGGAAATAAGAAAGCCAAGGGAGGAGAAGGTTCTAGACTTCTCTACAGACAATAGAAGCACAAACAAACAACAACACCTCAGCAGGCTGGCCTCCCAGCACTGACAGGTGTTTGGGTCCACTGCAGTGGCTCTCTTCGAAGCCTCCTTCCAGGCTCATTTTTCCTGGTGCCTTGTGGAACAGTGCCCATCTCTGTTGGCTAGAGCCCTGCATATACCTCTGTGCTTTAAAAGGAAGAAATTATAAGTACTAGGAGATGGTCAGTAGTCTACCCTTCAAAAGAGGGAAAGCCCACAGCCTAGGAAATAAAGCCTTTTGGGGCAGATCTTGGGAGTGGTTAACAATTCTGTAGACACCACAGTACTTAGTGCACATCTGTGAAAACAGTAGTCCTCTCTACCTCCTCTCAACAACATTAGGGAGGGCACTGGTACCTGTGGTCACGAAAATGCTCTCATAATGAAGGGGATGTGAGCTTTCTGGAGCAAAGTTTGTATTGTTTCTCTTCCTATTTAAAAATGTCTAACGATTCTTCACTGCTTATAGGATAAACTCAGGCCCTGGACATGGTACATGAGCCCTCATGCCCTGGTCTTGCCCTGTTGTCAGAGTTTCACTACTCCTTCATCAAGACCTCCTGACACATCAGCTTGTGAGCTCTCAGGATGGCCCAGGACTTTCCTGCCCCTGTGCCTTTGAATACGCTCTTCACCCTTTGCCATCAGGCAAACCGCTATTCACTCTAAAAGGGCCCCATTGAGGGTGATAGTATCTCCTGTGATAGTCTGAAGAAATGCACTCTCCTCTAGAGATGTATTCATTTCCTCCTTGGAACTTGAGAATATTACTTTATAGGGCAAAAGACAGGATTAGGTTAGAGATCTTGAGAGGAGTTGCTTGTCTTGGGTTTGTCTGGATGGGTTCTAAATGCAATGACCTGTATCCTTATAAGAGTGAGGCATAAGGAGTTGTGAGGGCAGATGGAGAAAGTCATGGAAAGATGGAGGCAGAGACTGGAGTGATGTGGCCACAAGACAAGGAATGCCAGCAGCCATGAGAAGCTGGAAAGGATGAGGAATGAATTTTCCCCAGAGCACCAGAGGGAGTGTAGCCCTGCCGACACCTTGAGTTTGGACTGCTGGCCCCCAGAATCATGAGAGAATAAATTTCTAGTGTTTTAAGCCACCAACTTTACAATAATTGGTTAGAGCAGCAATAGAAAACAAATGCAAGTCCTCTCTGTAGCTTTCAGTGACCCCTGCCAGGCAAAACAATTAGTTCCTTCCTTCAGGTTAACCTCAACTATTGTACTAAGCACATGACAGTCTCCTTTGCCCAGGTGGGCTTTGAACTCTGTGGGCCAGCAGATTTTACCACAGTGCCTGACATGGGATCAGAAGCCAATGATGAGGTGGTAAAATTTGTGCTCACATTTGCACAGGTTTCTTCTAACAGTGGGGTAGGAGAAAGAGCAGGACAATAGAGCCACAGGCCAGGAACAAGAAGTAACTACAATGGTTGACTTGGCTTCATGAAAAAAATCACTTCCCCCTGTGAGATGGTTGGTAAATGTGTTTGCTGATGTGAACATCTGGGAAACTCCCAGTTCTCACGATGGTGATGAAGACATATCGTTGGGCATGTATGATTGACGTGTGATTGGTGCTAAAGTTGGCTGTTACCTACTCAGGTGTGTTCTTCCACCTGATAGACATTGTGCCAAACAAACTTGGACCAACTCTTAGCTGGCTGGAGAGCCCTCCCAAGCACATGAACTTCATGCATGCCATCTTTCCCTGTGTCTTATCTTGTGTGAATGCGTGGGTCATAGTGGAGAAATGGAGAGATCACAGGCTTCAGAGTCAGATGGGTATCTGAGTCTCAGTTCTGTCCTGCACCAGCTGTGTGGCCATAGTCTAACGACTTAATCTGCCTGGGCCTCATTTCCACACCCATAAGATGGAGATAATGATACCTACTTCACAAAATTGTTGTGGGAAGGAAATAAATGATTTGTGTACAAGATTTAATACAGTCTAAACCTTTATGAAAATGCCTGATACACTTATTATTAAAGGGCAGTAACTGTGAATTCTGGTTTTATCCCCTGTCAATCCTTAAACCATGTTAAGCATAAAGCTGATACTAAATAAATGGCTGTGCCTGTTTTTGTCTTCAGAGTGTCCCTTGTGGCTTTTGAGATTTTGTTCTAGCTTTCCTTATATTATAAAGGGCAGCTCAATCTCCTGCCCCTTCTTCCTCCATTCGGAGTCAAGCTGCTGGGGAGATGAGTGCTGTACCAGGCCCCTAGCGCCTCACCTCCACTCATTCCTTAGTCCTCTGCAATCTTCAGTTTCCAGCCACTGCCCCAGGACTGCTCCAGCCCAGATCCACTGGACACCTTGCTGTGCGCTGGATGCTTTTCAGGACCCAGCTTATGTTTCCCCTGTTGCAATTGACATTGCAGTTTCTCACTCCTTGAAACTTTCTCCTTCCTCAGCTTTCCTAATTTTCCTCTTTTCTGCTTTGCCTTTGACTTTCTAGTTATTTTTCAGTCTTCACAGGCTTCTCTTCCTCTCTATACCTCAGTTTCTGGTACTTCTTAAGGTTTTAACCTGAGTTCTTTTCTCCTCTCTTTCTGTGCACCAGCCCCAGACACACCTACTACTATGGAGGCTCCCACATCACCTCTCTGCAGTGCCTCTTAATCTTGTTTGTTTCCTCGTCTTCAGTCCCAGCCCAACCATCCTCTGATCCCTTGGTGTAGATGTAAACTAGAGCAAAATAGAGTCCTCTGCCCTCCCTCCAAGCTCACTCCGGACGTCCCTGCCTCAGAGAAAGCTACCACCATTTCCCCTAGCACCCAGGCCAGAATGCCAGAGCCAAACTGGACGGCTCCCCTCCCTGACACCCCATCCTACTTCAGGTCCTGCCAATCTGGTCTTTTAACATTGCTCAAATATGCCCTCCCGTCTCCACCTCCGTGGCCACTGCTTTAATTTGCTTTAGCTGGGCGCCTGTCAAGGTATAGAGTGTATACTAATGACTGAATGAACAAAGAAGGGAAGGAAGAAAAAAGTGAAGGAGGAAAAGAGAAAGAGAAGCTGGCTTGGTTTGTTGGATTTTATGTTATTGAACTTCATGGCCTGGTTTGGTCCTATTTGCATTATTCCCATGTCACTGTCTGGGAGAGCTGGAGGAGGTTTTGCTGGAAAGCTGGAGTGAGAGCTGGACAAGCCAGCTGGTATTAAGGGATGCTATGGAGGCAGAGTGTCTGGTCCATGAGTGAGCCAGGCTGTACTCTGCATCCTTCTGGACCACAGAATATTTTTCTATGGGTCACTCTTTTTTAGTAAACACTCTGAGATTCTGCTATTAGGACACCTATGTGACTTCAAGCTGTTTGCACTGTATTTGTTCATTTACATATTAAAAGAAGTTGGGTGGTGATGTTCCTGTAAATTCTCCAGATGATGAGAGTGAGGCTTAGGAGGATTTGTGTAATTTGCTTGGCAGTGGAGCTGAGAAATGCAAATCTGTCCTTCAAAAATAGGGTGGATAAGAAGCAGGAGACAGGTGCTTGGCTGGATCCCCAGAGGAGGTGGTAGAGTGGGTCCTCTGGGCCAGGAAAGGGGACCGATGCATGTTTACTGGCGGCTGTGTGTGTGCCAGGCACTTTATGTGTGTTATTTCATTCAGTGACCTCCACCTAGTTGTAAGATAGTTTGATTCTTTTTACTGAAGCACAGGGAAGTTGCAGAGCAGGCCAGATGCAGACTCATGATTTGAGCAGTGTCTGTTGGACTCCATGGTCTGTGCTCCCTGTGAGGAAGGGCTCTGAACTGAGACACAGACAGTTTTTGCCGAGGTTTTGCTGATTTAGATACTCTCTTGCACAGGAAGCCCCAGCCTCTGCCATGTAGGGGAGGGGCAGGTGGTCACTGGATGCAACTCGCAACATCACGGTGCCTACTAGTGTGAAGAAAAATCTAGAAGGGCAGTAGTCACCTTGTTTTTGAGAGAATTCCTTATGTCCCATTCATTTATTCACCCATTTGCTGAGCACTCAGTGCTTGGCACTGGGATTTCACACAGATAAATTGTCTTTTTGTAAGTGACCACTGGATACCTTGGAGAGGAGGAGCCAAATGAAAACAAAGGTAGAAAGGAAGGAAAACACCCCATGCCTATCTCAGTGGGCAGCAAACTATGGGCTGCGGACCAGTTCTGGCAGAGTGCCTGTTTTTATAACTAAAGCTTTGTTGGAACGTAGTCATGCTCATCTGCTTGCATATTTTCTATGGCTGCTTTTGCCCTGCTATGGCAAAGTTGAGTAGTTAAAAAAATGAGACCAAATAGTCCACCAAGATGGATATATGTACTGTCTTACGTTTTATAGAGAAGATTTGCTAACCCCTTAATTATACCTAGGAAAGCCTTGATGATAGCTACATAATTTTTTAAAGATGGTCATCTTTGATGAACCTGACAAATATCCTATTATTGTGCTTTTGATTAAAGTGTATCTTTCATGCGGCTAACAACAATTTATTTATTGAGGTCTAATCTAAGCCAGCCACTTTGCTAGGCAGGCGCTTAGAGGGCAAAGGTGAGTGATACTTGGGCTCTGTTCTTATGGAGCGCACAGCCTAATGGGGGAGCACACAAATAAATAGATGCTTGCAATACAGTGTGCCAGGTGCCAATGCGGAGTGTGTTTATTTATAGCATGTGTGGGGTACAGAGGAAGAGCAGCTGGCCATGCTCTGGGGGCACAGGTAAGGTGGCCCCCAGATGAGATGATTGCTTTGTGACTGGACAAGTGCTTAGGATCACACTTCACCTGAGGGAGGAGAAAGAGATAAATCTCATTCTTACCAAGAGTCCAGCTCCAATAAAGCCCTGGAAAACCCAGACGAAGTCTGTGATCTTGGCAGGCTCCAGCACCTGCCCACTGGGAAAGTATAGCAGGAGGTTGGCAATGATGGCTGCAGTAGCCAACGCCAAGCTCAGTGTGCCCACGCACCTGGAGCCATTGTCAGAGCACATGCGAATCCTCCCTGGAAGAGAAAGAGGAAACAGCTGATACCAGGAAGCTGTCCCACTCCAGACATTGCAGAATCAGGAGAGAGCGCTCCAACCTTACACCTGCAAGAGCAATGCATCAAGCCCAGCTGTGCCACTGGCAGGCAGGATGACCTGGGAAGCCACTTTCCTCTCTGAGCCTCAGTTTCTTCTGTCATGCAGAGAAAATATTGACCTCATAGTGGTGTATAGACTAAAGAAGTCTAATAAATATGGAAGGACCTGGCTTATAGTAGCTATCTGTTTAAAAGATTATGGGGAATCTTTTAAAGAGAGGCTACTGAACATCAACTACAGGGGGAACTGAGGTAATGTTTAGGAAATCACTGTTATTCTGGTTCTTTTTTTTTTTTTCTTCTTATCTGAGCTGGAATTTTGCTCTGTGAAGTGCGGTGGCATGATCCTGGCTCACTGCAACCTCCGCCTCCCAGGTTCAAGTGATTCTCATGCCTTAGCCTCCCAAGTAGCTGGGATTACAGGCGCCCGCCATCACGCCCGCTAATTTTTGTATTTTTAGTAGAGATGGGGTTTCATCATGTTGGCCAGGCTGGTTTCAAACTCCTGACCTCAAATGATCTGCCGGCCTTGGCTTCCAAAAGCGCTGGGATTACAAGCGTGAGCCACTGAGCCCGGCCTATTCTGTTTTTTTCCCAGAGCAATTCCCATAGTGATTATGAACTTGGCCCTGGATCACCCAAACCTAGGTCCAAACCCTGCCTCCACGTGTGAGCTTGGGCAAGGTATTTAACTTCTTTCACTTTAATGTCCTCATCTGCAAAATGGGCACCCACCTGTGGGATTGTTTCGAGGTGGAAAATAAGAGAATGTATTAAAAAGGCTCGCAATGCTTGGTAGCTGGAGAAATAAAGAACCAAGGGAATCTGAATCATCTTGTCCCCTCATTTTATCCATGTGGAAAATTTCCTTTCTCACTCTCTTCATCGATTGAGTGTACTGAGCCTGGAGATTTCAGAGAAGCCAGAACGGACGCACTTGGAGAGAAGGGAAGATTTCATATCTTGCTTTCTTCTCTGCGCTTGCTCTTTCTGAACTTAAGTCAGATTGGAGTAAACTCAGTATTGCATTGCTGGGTGGAGGCTGCCACGGGAGCATGAGGTGCTGGTGCTCCCTGCAAGGCCCAGGGGTCCCAGAATGTGCCTCTGAGACCCAGTAGGAGTTCCGGTTTCAGATTAGGTGGTGTTCGTGCTAACATCCCTTTGTGCCTGTTCTCGATTCAGCTTCATGCTGGATTGCTAACTGGCTCATGAATAGCTGCCCATTCACAACTCAGGTCTCTAGATATGGAGGCCTGTTGCAATGAATGGCGCTTCCCACAGGGGTAACCTGAAGTCATTTGAAGAGCCAGAAACCTCTCTCTTTTTGGGATAAAATGGAAAAATGTCCAGCATCAGTTTTTTAATGCTCACAGAAGATTTAAAGTTATTCATGAACAATGGCTGAAGCAGGATGATAATGCCTAAGGTCTTATTTCTATCTAACATCCAAATTCAGGGCTGCAGAAAGCTGATGCCTGAATGGGGCACTGCCTGCCTCTGGCTTCTTTGGATGAAGGAGGTTGAAACTAGTGACATCGTTCCCCATTATGATCACTAACAGTAGTGATAATGAAAATTTAACACTTAATGGGGGCCAGGCGCAGTGACTCACGCCTGTAATCCCAGCACTTTGGGAGGCTGAGGCAGGTGGATCACTTGAGGTCAGGAGTTCGAGACCAATCTGGCCAACATGGTGAAACCCCATCTCTATTAAAAATACAAAAAATAAGCTGGGCATGGCAGTGTGCACCTGTAATTCCAGCTACTCAGGAGGCCGAGGCAGGAGAATCACTTGAATCTGGGAGGCAGAGGTTGCAGTGAGACGAGATTATACCACTGCACTCTAGCCTGGGGGACAGAGTGTGACTCCTTCTCAAACAAAACAAAACAAACAAAACAAAACAACAACAACAACACTTAATGGGAAATGACACTTTATGTGTGCAGAAACACATACAATTATTTCTACTTGCTCCAGGCACATTATAGACTTATTTCATTCAATCCTCAGAGCAACCCAATAAGGTGATAGCTCCATAGCTTTATGAGTAAACAAGTTTATAGAAATTAAATAAGATCCCAGGGTCTCCCAGCTGATTAATGACAGAACTGATACTCAAATGTAGGTCTGCTCATTTCCACCTCCAATTATGCCCAGTTACGGCTTGTGATTAGAAACTGGAAGCACTGAGAATCCAGGCTGTGGAACCTTCCAGCCTGTGAAAGGGGCTTTTTCCCCCATTCTCAGGGTTGTGCCTGGAGGGCACGTGCAAAGCCAGGAGCCTTCTGTTGCTTCCTAGATGTTCTGACTACGGCTGCTATGCATACAGTTGTGCTCACTTCATTACGGGAAAACTGTAGATCTTTTCAAGAGGAAAGAGGGGATGGGTAGAGACTGGGGCCACATTTGGAAAGGGGGACCAAGCAGCCCTCAAGGTTGGCATTTAATAAAACTATGGGAAGGCAATTACTGTCATGGGTGATGGCCAAGAATGTTAAGAGCTGTGAAGGAATCTGGGAAATCTAATTCCTTCATTTTCTAGGAAACAGAGCCCCAAAGAGTTGAACTTACTTGTTCAAATCACCTCCCACCAGGCCCCACCTCCAACACTGAGGATTTCATTTATTTTTTTAAAAACTTTTATTTTAGATTCAAAGGTGTATGCGTGCAGATTTGTTATATAGGTAAACTTGTGTCATGCGGGTTTGTTGTACAGATTATTTCATCACCAGATACTAAGCCACCTACCCAATAGTTATTTTTTTCTCTTCCTCTTCCTCTCTCATCCTCCACCCTCAAGTAGGCCCCAGTGTCTGTTGTTCCCCTCTTTGTGTCCATGTGTTCTCATTGTCTAGTTCCCATTTATAAGTGAGAACATGTGGCATTTCGTTTTCTTTTCCTGCATTAGTGTGCTAAGGATAATGGGGGATTACATTTCAACGTGAGATTTGAAAGGGACAAACATCCAAACCATATCACAAGGACAGACAGAGAAGTCTCGTTGGTGTTTGTAAAACCATGGACAGAAGTAACAAGATATAATTTCAAGCAGGCCATTAAAGTAGGCATTTTAGCCAGGTGTGGTGGTTCACACTTAGAATTCCAGCACTTTGGGAGGCTGAGGCGGAGGATTGCTTGAGCCCAGGAGGCTGAGGTTGCAGTGATTGCACCACTGCGCTCCAGCCTGGTGACAGAGCAAGACCCTGTCTCAAAAAAAAGTATGAATTTATACACAGATCCATATACATATAATAACTTACATGCTTGAATCATTTTTTTATTTATAGAGATTTTAGTTACATTTAATACAGCAATCTGGTAAGTTATTCTTTTATAGAGGGGAAACCTGAGCTTCAGATAGAATAAATAATTTGCACTAGATCTTATAATTAATAGATGAAAGACGTGGAACTTTAACCCAGTTGTGGATATGATTGTTTCACTCACATACGAGTGTTGTACACATAATTACACGTTCATGTGTACTCATGATTATACACGTTGGCATAGGAGACACAAAGAGCACCCATAAACATCTGACTTGTTAAAACATCATTGGGGGTGATGGGCTTATCAGGTCTGTTTCTCTCCTACTTCAATGGTCCACGTCCTCCCTCTCCAGACATTGATCCCAATACCAGGAGGGATCTTATAGACGTAACAGAAAGATTTAGCTGGTATAATTATTAGCATAAACACAAAATATGTGCATATCTAGAACTGAGTTCCATGTAGAGTTCTACATTTCCAGTTCCATCTCACTCAGGAAGTAGCACAGGCCAGGTGTGGTGGCTCACACCTGCAATCCCAGCACTTTAGGAACCCAAGGCAGGTGGATTGCTTGAGCCTGGGGGCAATGTGGTGAAACCCTATCTCTTCAAAAAATACAAAAATTAAGCTGGCATGGTGGTGCATGCCTGTAGTCCCAGCAACTCAGGAGGCTGAGATGGGAGGATCACTTGAGCCGGGGAGGCAGAGGTTGCAGTGAGCTGACATTATGCCACTGCATTCCAGCCTGGGTGACAGAGCCAGACCCTGTCTCAAAACAAAACAAAATAAAACAAAACAACAACAAAAATCAAATTCATAGCTAGGGACATTTCCCTGGGGTCCAGTCTGAGTTTCCCTTCTCCCAGGTCCCCTTGATCCTTTTCTACACTTTCCACACAGCTCATGTTTTTTGCTGCTGAACAACAAGAAGTCTTTGGACAGGACAGGCACAGTGGCTCACGTCTGTAATCCCAGCACTTGGGAGGCCGAAGCGGGTGGATCACTTGAGGTCAGGAATTCGAGACCAGCCTGGCCAACATGATGAAGCCTTGTCTCTACTTAAAAACACAAAATTTAGCTGGGCATGGTGGCGGGCGCCTGTAATCCCAGCTACTTGGGAGGCTGAGGCAGGAGAATTGCTTGAACCCAGGAGGTGGAGGTTGCAGTGAGCTGAGATTGCACCATTTGCACTCCAGCCTGGGCAACAAAAGTGAAACTCTGTCTCAAAAAAAAAAAAAAAGAAGTCTTTGGACATGAGTGGCCTTGCTCTCCCACTTACTAGCTGTATGTCTTTAGGTGAGTTACTTCTCGGTCCCCTGTGTTACTTCTCTAAAGTAGGGATCATCAAAATAGCAGGTTTATTTCATAACCCATAGGATCGTGGTGAGGATTAAAGGTTCCTGGTATATGCAAGTCATGTTTATCAACAGAAAGGGGCAGTCACAAACTAGTGTGACAGGGCCTCAGGTGGGCTCAATGCTCCATAAATGCTACCTGCTCATATCAGGCTAAGAAGAGTTGACTCCTGAGCTCTTAATGTTGCTCTTGGAGCAAATGGTTACAATTGCCTCTGCCCAGGGTATTGCACCTGGCGGGCTTTCCTTCAGTGTGCCCTGGGCCGTGCCAGAGCCAGAATATGGCCCCACAAACGTAGCCTTTAGTCTGATTGGCATCATGGTCACATTCACTGTTGCTCTATGGTGGGAGAAGAACCTTCTGGCTAAGGCCCAAGCTGAAAATGGTCCCGCACTGTAAGGAGGCATGAATACCAGGACAACTCCTGATCCTGAGAAGCATGTTAAACGCCTACTTTCTTGTTGTTTGAGACAACTTGGGAAAGTCCTATTGATCTTGTATAGAGTCAATTTGGAATAGAAGAATTTAGGTTAAAAGTGTGGACTTGAACTGGATTGGCTGATTTCTCATCTCAGCTCTGCTGCTGAGTTGCTAAGTGATCAGGGTCAGTTATGCAGCCTTGATGGGCCTCAGTTTTCTCATCTGTAAAATGGGGATGAGGATGATAATATCTCCTTCACAGGGTTGGTGGGAGGATTAAATGAGTTTGTGTATGTAGCATACTTAAAACCATGCCTGACACAGATTAAACACTATACAATGTTATTGTTAAGCACACAAAGCAACCTCTCAGAGGTATTATGGTTTATGACTCAGTATTCAGTGAGCACCCCGTAATGGAGCACTGAGAAGATATAAGTGATATGAAAGTGGTATGTGCCTCGTTTGAACTTTATCATTTGCTCTAGCAATTAGAATTAGCCTGTGGCAGAAACTGGTACACGATTACCAAAACCTATTTCCTTTTCGTTCTGGACACAGCTAGACTACCTTTCCCAGCTTCCTTTGGAGGTAAGTGTGGCCATGGGATTAAATTCTGGCCAGTAGAATATAGGCTGATGTGATGTGTGCTACTTCTTGGCCCATAGCAATTTCTCATGTGCGATTCTACACCCTCTTTTTTTTTTTTTTGTCTGTTGGCTGGATGCAGATGTCCTAGTCGATGCTGGAGTCACAGGATGTTTTCAGCTCTGTCCTTCACTCCCACCTTACAAATTAGTTCTAGTTCCTAGGTATTTCCAGACTGTGTGTCTGGGACTCCATGGAGTCACACTGGTGTCCTCTGCAGGTGTTCAGAGCTCACCTTTCCCCTTCTAAGTTAGGTACCACACTGATTTACTTTTCATCTTCCCCAAAAACATTGACATCTTCCTACTCTGTGATCTCATTTTCCCTCCTTTTGCCTTTTTAAATTAACTTACTTTGTTTTTGGAGGAAACTTCCAGGAACAAGCAGACACAAACATGTGGACAGTGTCTTATGTTTTAAACGGCCGTCCTGTTGGATCATTTTCAGGATTGACACTGAAGATGTAGTCTGGAAAATAACTTCAGAAATAGTGATTTTGCTTTTATTAGTTACAGTTTTGCTGCATATGTGTAATTCGCTTGCCTTTAATAAATTAGATAATTAAATAGAAAATTAAGAATATATATAATACTTTAAAAACAGAAAGAATAGATAGGACCTTCCTCTCCAGTTTCGTCCCAAGCACAGTTGGCTTGTTTGCTGTCTTCTTCGACTGGGGAGGTAGTGTGCTCCCCTGGTGGATGTGGTGGACGGAACAGAAGATGAAGTGGGCAGATGAATTAGATGGACCGTGGGTCCTCTCCCACCCCTGCTGTCCCAAGGCTCTAGTGATTTGCCTCACATTAAGTTACGACTTCATTGCTCTTCTGGATCAAGCATGAAAATCTCATCACCTCGACCTCTATAATAAGTTACTGAAACAACTTTCACGTTTTAAAAATTTTTTAAAAATTTTTTTATTCTTCTCTTTTTTTTTTTTTCGTCCTTTTCGTTCCATGTTTCTTGAGCTTTTCATCTTTCACATTTAAAAAATTTTTAAATTTTCACTCCTTTTCAAAAGATTCGAGAGGAATTTGGGTTGAGTTTTACCTTTTCAGGTTCTAGTTCCCTTTAATAAGAGGAGGCACCGCCTCTGATAGACCACACCCTGTTCATGGCTACTAAATGCCCCACAAGGGGCAGATCAGATCCAATTTCTGGGTGAACTTGAAGAACTTCTTTGTAACCAAATATGACCATTAGAGGGAGCCTAGACCTTGTGAGAACTTAAAACCTTGGAGAAGTAAGGAGAACTGGATGAAAAGAGCAGCAAGACATAGATTTATGGTTTCTAATTTTATTACTTAAGACAATATTATGCCTGAGAAACAACATTTTTATTTCCTGAGGGCTCAGGGACACATGCATTAACTCTACAAGGATTGTTATGAAACAATTAAATTTACTACCATTAGTAATGACTACAATATAAGTATTTATGATGATTTTGATAATATCAGTTACAACTAATAAAATATTTATTGATAATAACTTATTTACTATGAGCAGTAGCATCAATCATCTATTTCTAGGAGAGCAGAGAGTCATGTGTAACAAGCTACCTCCGGGGACACCAGAAGAATCAGGATATACCTTGCAGTAAAGACAAGAGGTGGCCCTGAGGAGCCGACCTCAGCACAGCTGCCCCGCTGGGGTCTGGCGTCAGGTCTGCGGTGGTGTGTGGCTGGGCTCCAGCACTCCGCACTAGCTCTGCACAGACTGGGGATCTGCTTCTGTTTACGTAGTCAGCCCTGTCTTGAGTGACGAGGAGAGCATACCTGAGTTGGGATCTTTAGCATGAATGAATGCGCAAGGAACGGGTGGAATTAGGGAGTAGAGGGAGGGCATTGAGAAGCTGGGGATGTCAAAGGCTTTTAGGACCAGGCCAGCATGTAGAAACCACCGAGTTATGCTGCCAGGTGCCACCTGTTCTTGTTCTGGAAAAAGAGAGACCGGGGGCCCATTTCTTTTGCCATGTGGAGAATGTGATTGCAGCTGATGACAGGCATTAATCTGTGTGATTTCCTTACCTCTGGTCCGGAGTCCTGGTGATAGGCAGGTGAGGAGTATTCCTGTTTAGCAATCAAGCTGAGTTGCTTTCCTGACCCTCTGACTCCTAGCCTCCATCATGGGCACCAAGAGGTCTGGGAATGCTGCACACTCCTTCCTTGGGGAAACCCAAGGCCACGTGGACTTTTGCTCCCCTGGGTCATCTGGTTAGTTGGATAGCTCCACTGCCTAATTTAACTGGAGTTACACCTGAAGCCCCTCTGTTGATTTGCAAGTAAGCCCTTGACCTGACATCGTGTCCCTTGTCATATCTAAGATGTAACTTTGTGGTGATAGAAGTAGTTTGTGGACAATGAAGTCACACACAAATCAAAATATTCTTAATAAGGAATACTGTTTTTAAACCAACTACCAAAAAAATGGAAAGACTGGCAAATTTTTTAGGTAATAGACATTCTTTTGATGCTACTGTTGAAAGTCAGGAAGATAAGAGAAAGATAGAAAAGGAAAGTGGAAAGAAAATATGGAGGATATGGAGGAGGAGTGCTTTCCTTAACTTCAATTAAGCAAAAACAATATTACTGAAGGGAAGAGTCCTGGCCTCGGAGAGGCATCTGGATGACCTCAGAAAAGTATTTTTAAATTGAGCCCAAGCCCTCTTTCCTTCTTGGAGTTCTTTTCTCTGCTGCCCTCCCCTGTATCTGCAGCCCCCTCCCTCTGCTCAGAGCTCTCCTTTCACTTCAGAGGCATAACGTCCATTCTCTAGTTAGGCTCAATTTATAGAGGTTACTTGCTCTGGGAGGTTTTCCAGACCAGCCCTTCCCGCTGCACTATTTCTCTCAGCTAGGTTGGCCTATAAGCCCATGGGAACAGGTACTGAGTGTCAAATCTGCAGCCTCTAACACCACACCCAGTGATTGTGGCTGCTCAGTGAAGAAACACAGGTAGAAAAAGTGTCCACTGAAGCCCTTGCTCACCTTACTTTCCCCTAGGATCTTATTATACTGACTGTTCTGTTTCTACCTCCCAGCATTAGTTTTCATCTTGTTCAATGTATGTATTTCTTATGGATCCAAGGAAATTGTAAGCTACTGACAAATGGACACTAATTCTACGCTCCTTCCTTGTATTCTCCCTGGCACCAGGCATGGAACTGAAAGCCTAAGAGAGGGCTTCGTAAATACTTTCTGATCAATTTAGTGAGTGAGTAAGACACAGCCCACAGTTAACTAGGCCTTCCTTTCTCACTTCTCCCCGTTGTCACTCACTCTCTGGGACTTACTTGCCTTTTCCCATGGCTCCACCCCTGGCTCCTGGATCATTCAACTAAAAGAGGGAGAAGATGAAGCCCATAATTAAGCCAACTCACACGTGTCTTCAGAAAGAATCATTTGCAGGGCTTAAAAAACCAGGTAAAGTCTTTCAGAATCCCTAAGGCTCAGCAGTTATCTCCTTAATTCCGAGTAATAGAACCAACCTACTAGATTGGTTATAAGAGCTCTTTGTCTCAGTTTTCCCGTATGTATCATAGGGTTAATCGCACCTATCTTCTACCTTTCCCATAGGAACATGATCAGAGAATGTCATGCCCTGCACTGTAGTCTTCAGATGAAAGGCACCATATAAATATCACATGTTAAGGCCCTTGACCCATGGAAGATCATGGAAACATCAGTGCTTATGGGGTTCACAACGAGGTGGATAAAAAGGTGGGGGTTGTACCCAAGGACTTGTTGGTGTTGGGATCTGGGAGTTGCCCATAAGAACTGGGATCTGTACGTGAAACAAGGGCCAAAGGAAATGTGTCAGTGATCCAAGAGACAACTTAAAAATCCACTAAAATTAAAAAAAAATTTATAAAATAACTTACACTGGTTAATAAGTCAAAATGCTGTAGAACTGTTGTGATACAAAGTCACAGTTTCTTGCCTCACTCTTTCCTAACTCCTGTTCTTTTCCCTAGGGTAGCCACTTTTAACCTTTTTAGTATTTATTTTGGTGTTAATTTCCATATCTCTAAATAAGATGTTTCCATTTCTGTTTTTTGATTGATCAATTTTAGATATTAGTTATTTTTATTTTTATTTTTTTGAAACGGAGTCTCGCCCAGTCCCCTCGGCTGGAATGCAGTGGCCGGATCTCAGCTCACTGCAAGCTCTGCCTCTGGGTTCACGCCATTCTCCTGCCTCAGCCTCCCAAGTAGCTGGGACCACAGGCGCCCGCCACCATGCCCGGCTAATTTTTTTGTATTTTTTTAGTAGAGACGGGGTTTCACTGTGTTAGCCAGGATGGTCTTGATCTCCTGACCTCGTGATCCACCCGTCTCGGCCTCCCAAAGTGCTGGGATTACAGGCTTGAGCCATTGCGCCCGGCCTAGATATTAGTTATTGAATTTCTGCCATTGATCTAAGATTTTACTATCCTACATCCCTCTTCCCTCAACCTTTTCATGTAGTTATATCATACTTTCATTTTAAAAATCAGTATCATTTAAAACTCTAAGTCATAAACTTACCACTTTATTTCTTGTTCAATAATAGTATTTTTTGATTCTTCCCCTTGCAAGATGGGAACATTTGCACTTCTATCCTTCCTTTTAGCTCTCCTTCCTGCCTTTCACTTCCCAATTTCTATCATTTGAACTTTTATGTTGTTAAGATTGATAATATTTACATTATGTTCTGAAACCATAACTCTCTTCTGTGCTTTGTCTATGGCAGGGGTCCCCAGTCCGTGGGCTGCAGACCAGTACGAGTCCATGGTCGGTTAGGAACCCGGCTGCACAGCAGGAGGTGAGTGACTGCGAGCATTACCACCTGAGCTCCACCTCCTGTCAGATCAGTGGCAGCATTAGCTTCTCACAGGAGCACAAACCCTATTGTTAACTGCTCATGTGAGAGATCTAGGTTGCATCCTCCTTATGAGACTTAAACTAATGCTGCCCTCACCTTCCCACCCCGGTTATGGAAAAATTGTCTTCCGTGAAACTGGTCCCTGGTACCAAAAAGGTTGGGAACTGCTATTCTATGGGGTTAGTCTAAGAGCTGAAAAATATTTTAACTTGTAAGAGTTCAGTCAGGGTGGTGGGAAAAATTATAAAAATTATAGAAAGAAGCAAACCTTGGAAGGCCGGCTGTTTGTTTTTCTGAGCTAACCTTTTAAATCTTACTGGTTATTATGGGATGAATGTGTCCTCTCCGTAACCCCAAATTCATTTGTTGAAGCCCTAACCTCAGTATGTGACTGTATTTGGAGACAGAGTCTTAAAAGAGGTGATTAAGTTAAAATGAGGCCATTAGGGTGAGACCTACTCCAATTTGATTGGTATTTTTATAAGAGGAAATTTGGACACACAAAGAGAGACACCAGGGGCACACACACACACACATGACCAGGAACATACACACACACAACCAGGGGCACACACACACAACCAGGGGCAAACACACACACACACACGGACACAAAGAAAAGCACTTGGCTGACTCAAAGAAAAACACTTGTGTGATTATTTAAGCTAAAGTTGAATGAGCTACTTTGGTTTATGAAATACTTTGTTATTTAAAAGAATTATTGTCAAAGTATAATTATGCTGACTTGGAGACTTAGCAGGCATTTTTCTTAAAAATGAACAAAGTGAGCACCTCAAGGAAAATAACATTATTATTTTTGCCAATGATAAAATTAAGCTGTCAAGTGAAAATTAGAATTTTGGAAAATCAGTACTCACCATCATAAACTTGACAGCTTTTCAATAATTAAAGGCTTTTCTGGTGAGATGAGTCATGACATTAGCAAATGTATTTTTGATATTGTATTATGAAATATGTGAATATTTGGAATATCTTCACAACTGAGTGAACTAGTATTTTCCAAATGATTAATGTGATATTAGAAAATCATGCATAGGCAAAAGTTCCATCTAAAGTAGAAGGTAGATTAATGAGTTTTAATATAACAGAGTATGATAAGTTCACTAATGTGATTTCAGATTCTACGTTGAAATTAACCTTTAAGAAACTATTTTACAATTCGTATGGGACCAAAAAGAACCTGAATAGCCAAGGCAATCAAAAAGAGCAAAGCCGGAGGCATCACATTACCTGACTTCAAACTATACTACAAGGCTACAGAAACAAAAACAGCATGGTACTGGTACCAAAACAGATACATAGCCCAATGGAACAGAATAGAGAGCTCATAAATATGCCTGATAACTACAACCATCTGATCTTTGACAAAATTGACAAAAGCAATGGGGAAAGGACTCTCTATTCAATAAATGGCGCTAGGATAACTGGCTAGCCATATGCAGAAAACTGAAACTGGATCCCCTCCTTACACCTTATACATAAATTAACTCAAGATGGATTAAAGACTTAAACATAAGACCTAAAACCATAAAAACCCTAGAAGAAAACGTAGGCAATACCATTCAAGACATAGGCATGGGCAAAGACTTTGTGATTAAAACACTAAAAGCAGTGGCAACAAAAGCCAAAATTGACATATAGAATCTAATTAAACTAAAGAGCTTCTGCACAGCAAAAGAAACTATCATTAGAGTGAACAGGCAACCTACAGATTGGGAGAAAATTTTTGCAATCTATCCATCTGACAAAGGGCTAATATCCTGAATCTACATAGAACTTAAATTCACAAGAAAAAAAACAACCCCATCAAAAAGTGGGCAAAGGATATGAACAGACACTTCTTAAAAGAAGACATTTATGTGGCCAGTTCTCCAACTCTCCAGACACCGAGTGTCCTACATTCAATTCAATTGTGACACTAACTACCCAGCATTCGTGTCAGACTTGGGTGGTGAGTGTCAGACTCCATAGGTTTGAGGGCTCAGTCCCACAAGGCTGCCCTCACTTCAGATGCTAGTCATAAGGATTGGTGCCCAGGTTACTTACACTTTTGTCTGACTTATCTAGAGATTTGGCTTCCCACAACCCCCACCTCGGGTTTTATAATTTGCTACAATAGCTCATAAAACCCAAGAAAGAACTTGACATACTGTTACCAGTTTATTGTAAAGGATACACAGCTTAGGAATAGCCAAATGGAAGAGATACATGGGACATGGTGCAGGAAAGGGCACACAGAGCCTCTATGCCCTCTCCAGCCACACCACCCTCCTAGCAGTTTGATGTGTTCACCAACCCAGAAGCTCTCCAAACCCCTTCATTTAGGGATTTTTATGAAGGTTTCCTCACATAGATATGATTCAATAAATCACTGGCCATTGGTGATTAGTTCAATCTCCAGCCCCTGTCCCCTTTCCAGGGGTTGCAGTGTGATACTGAAAGTTCCAACCCTCTAATTATCCTTGATCTTTCTGGTGATGAGCCCCCATCCTAAAACTCTCCAGTGTCCCCCAGCTACCGGTCATGTCATTAGCATATAAAAGGCACCTAGTACTTCAGATATTCCAAGAGTTTTAGGAGCTGTGTGCTAGGAACTGGGGGGACATGGACCAAATATTTATTTACTATTTTTTTTAAATTGAGACTGAATTTTGTTCTGTTGCCCAGGCTGCAATGTAGCGGCACAATCTTGGCTCATTGCAACATTTTCCTCCCAGGTTCAAGTGATTATCCTGCCTCAGCCTCCCGAGTGGCTGAGATTACAGGTATGTGCCACCATACCTGGATGATTTTTGTATTTTTAGTAGAATTGGGGTTTCACCATGTTGGCCAGCCTGGTCTCGAACTCCTGACCACAAGTGATCTGCCCACCTCAGTCTCCAAAGTGCTGAGATTACAGGCATGAGCCACCACGCCTAGCCAAATATTTATTTACTATTGCTCCACACACAACAAATCGAATGTAGAAGTAGATATGAGAATCCACATATCATATATTTAAGCCAGACATTAAAGAGATTTATAAAAATACAAAATGCTAACCTTTTCACTAATTGTTTTGTTTGGAAATCATGGTTATTTTCTTAAACATATGCTATCTATGTTGGCATGTATGGATTTACTTATTTTTAAATGAATTAATAATATTTTTTAAAGTATCAGTTTTAATTTTTAATAGGTCAATGTTAAAAATTATTAAATAGATTAAAACCACATAAAGAAGAGCCCTTTGGGGTCATCAATACTTTTTGAGTGTAAAGGGATCCTGAGACCAAAATGTTGAAGGACTTTTGCTTTCTTGGATAGTTCTTGCATGTAGGGGTTTTTCTGATGGATGCCCTAGGTGTTGACAAGAGATTATCAAGGTCTTCACCGGTATCACCAGAACACTGAGCATTCTACATACTCCAACTGCTTGCCTTTCCCTCTGTCTGTTCCATCCTTAGACTGGTAAAACTTATCTCTGCTAAGCCTGGTGTAGTCTTGTTCTTCTTATGCCCCGGATGGGGCAGTTTGTAAAACAAAGTTTTTGTCCTTCAAGGGATAAAAACTCTTTGAATAGAATTCAGAGGGGTTCTACCTTCATCCAGCTTCTGGATCCTAGGGTTTGTTTTGTAGTGGGTCTTCAGGATGAGTACCAGGAGGTGTCCTGGGTTGTGAGGAAAATTTTCTTGCACTAAGCTGCCTGAAACCAGGAAATAATCCAGTAAAACCATGCTTGAGGTCCTGTGTCTTTGTTCATGAGGCCTCCTTACCATTTAGTATCCCTTATTTCCGTTAACATTGTTCTTATCGAGCTGAATTCTGATAAGAGCTGGTTCCTGCTCAATTTCTTTATTCTCCACTAGACTGGGAGCTCTGTGGGAATAGAGGTCACATCAGTTTTCCTCCTTTCTGTATCCTCTGTCCCTAGAACAGAACCTGACACATTGATGAGACTCGATACCTCTTCCTTGAATAAATGAATAAGGAAGAATGCCTTTGAACTACAATTTATAAGGATGTTTTGTTCTAACACCATATTAACTCAGTACTTGCATTAAAAAGCAAATTACAAAGAATAATTCCAACAGTAAAAACTAATAATTTTGAGAAATTGCTAATGCTATGTAGTAAGGGGTTGCTTTTGACATGGAGAAATGCTAAGTAGTCTTTCAGACAGAATGCTAACAGCTCTGCCTGTACAAATGGCTTCTTTAAAACCAAGAGGACTTTATTATAAAATGCTCTGGGCAAATGAACACTTTGATGAAGGTGTGTCCCTTCCACAAATGATGTGAAAGATGACATGCCAGATGAGATCTGAGACCACATGAAAAACATGTGTAGGAAGAAGTATCCACATGTGAAAACTCTGTTCTCTGTCTATATGCCTCTTTCATTAGGGTTTATTGTGGTATTGACAGTTTATTCACAGGCATTTATTAAGCACTGCAGAGGTGTTGTTGGGGGATATAAAACATTGAGCAGGCATGACACCTGTTCTGCAGGAGCTTGCTGGAGAGTTGGGGACACAAGTCCTGGGCACAGGGCAGCTCACACACAAACGATTACATGGGAGTTGGACACATTGACAAGAGTAACATTCCATGGAAAAAACTGAGGGCCAAGTAATTTGGGATCTGGAAAAAGGGAGGCAGAGCTGATATTATTATGGGAAATATTTGTAGAAGAGCTGGATTTAGATACATTCCTTGAAAAAGTGGAAGCTGCAGAGAGAAGAAAAATGATGGAATTTGAAGAAACTCTGTTGCAGAAAGGAACAGGAGCATAGAACACTAATGTGGAATTGATGAAACATCTGTTTGGCTAGAACATAGGCAGCATGGTAGGAAATAAATATGAGATTACAGAGGTGTGGGCTGTGCAGAGGTGTGGCCTGCATAGTTGGAGAGTCTTGACTACAAACTGAGAAGCTTAGATTGGATACAACATGTAACTGGGAGGCACTAAGTGGAAAACTGCCATGTGAAAAATAGAGGTTAAGAAGGATCTTCCTGGCACAGAAAAAAAAAAAAAAGAGCAAAACTTGGGAATACTGGAGTTTGGAGACCAATTTGGAAGTTGTGATCGTTTTTAGAGCAGTGCTGTCCAATAGAAATATAACGCAGGCCACATGTATAATTGTAGATGTTCTTATAGAAAAGTTGAAATAGTCAAAGAGAAAACATAAAATTAATTTAAATAACATATTTATTATCATATCCCAGTTTTATCCCAATGTTTAAAAATAAAAGGTAAACATTTAATCAATATACAAATTATTAATACAATATTTAACATGATTTCATATGAAGTCTTTGACTTCCACTGTGTATTTATACTTACAACACATCTCAACTTGGATTTTAAATTTTCGGTGGAAATGCTTGATCTGTGTTTAGATAAAATTTATAAAATTTACAGTTGAAAAAGCAGATTCACTTACTTAGGTTTTATCAAACATACTGAAACATTTCCCAATAACTGAATTGAGTATCAGTTATTGAATTTAAATTAATTAGAGACAAAAATTCAGTTTATCCATTATACTAGCCATATTTTAAGAGCTCATCTAGCCTCATGTGGCCAGTGGTCACCATACTGAACACTCAGATTTAGAAGCTTGTCTTGGGGTGTTAGCCAGGAATAAGTGCTTAAGTGGAGGAAGTTTCCAATCAGAATTGTGCCTATCTTGATGCACTCAAGAACAGAGGGAATAAATTCAGTCAGACAGAGAATAAAGACAGTCTATTTGTGTCTTAAAAGGTTATATCATAAGTTTCCTGAAGACACAGACACAGAGTTCTGTTCACAGTGTTTTAATCTTTACCCAGCACAGCACTTGAAATGCTTGTAAGATACTAACTAACCTAAGGAAACGTTTCAACTTAACTCTTGAATTCTTTTCAGCCTTCTCAGAACACAGTAGTTTGTTCATATGTGTCTGAATTTACAAATCCATGTGTATCTTCTAGTCATTGTCAGCATCTGATTGCAGAGAAGGTATGAAAGTATATTTGATTTCACAGTTTCTGCCTGACTCTGAAGGGCCCTAAATTAGAGAACGTTGAGCAGAGTTTCAGAAAAGCAGGCCAAACGGAGCTTGAGTTGTATGTTCTCTCCTTTTTGCCTCTTCTAGTCCTTCTTCCATTCTACCCTGTTTCTTCCTCCTTTGTATTATGATTAATTTCTGCAGTAAATGCATAACATTGTCTCACAGCTTTATAGAAATCTAAGAACTTCTGATCTTATCCTATTATTTCTGCAGAAAGCCTTGACCACTGCTCTGTGAGAGGACAACGGTAAGATCCTGACCCTGCAGAAGGTCCCTCTAACTCCTTTCTCAGTGTATTTGTCAGGGTTCTCTTGAGGGACAGAGCTAATGGTGTGTGTGTGTGTGTATGTGTGTGTGTGTGTGTGTGTGTGTATATATATATATATATATATATGAGTTTATTAGGTATTAACTAACATGATCACTAAGTCCCACAATAGGCCATCTGCAGGCTGAGGAGCAAGGAGAGTCAGTCCAAGTTCCAAAACTGAAGAACTTGAAGTCTGATGTTCAAAGACAGGAAGCATTCAGCATGGGAGAAAGATGTAGGCTGGGAGGCTAGGACAGTCTCTCTTTTCACATTTTTCTTCCTGCTTATATTCTAGCCACACTGGCAATGGATTAGACTGTGCCCACCCAGATTAAGGGTGGGTCTGCCTTTCCCAGCCCACTGACTCAAATGTTAATCTCCTTTGCCAACACCCTCACAGATATGCTCAGGATCAATACTTTGTATCCTTCAATCCAATCAAGTTGACACTCAGGATTAACCATCACACTCAGTGACTAAAAAGAGTGGATGGGTGGCCCTGACACTCCTGCCAGGCCATTACATCCACTGTTGGGCCCAATTAAATAACTACTACCTGGTGCCTGCTATTGGCATTCACTAACTCGTTTCCAAAGCAAGCCTTATGGGTGATATATATTTTTGTACTCTTTTTTCAAGACTTTTTTAAAGCATACATTTGAATTTATAGAAAAATTGAATAAGCAGCACACAGAGTTTCATAAACCAACCTCCCTTTTTCCCTTACCTCCAGCACACAGTTTCCCCATCCATACCTTGTAGTATTGTGATATGTTTGTTAAAACTAATCAATATTAATAAGTTAGTAATTATCAGCTAAAGTCCATAGTTTATCTTAGGGTTCACTCTTTGTGTTTTATGGTTCTATGGATTTTGACAAATGCATAGTAACATATATTCATCATTATGGTCTCATACAGAAGAGCTTCACCTCATTGAAATCACCAGTGCCTCACTTATTCAAAAAGTCAAAAGGACACTAATATTTCATGACATGTGAAAAGTATGTGAAATTCAAATTACAATGTCTATAAATAACGTGTATTGGGATGCAGTCACACCCATTTGTTTACACATTATTTATGGCTGCTTTCACTCTACAACACAATTAAGTAGTTGCACAAGAGACCATCTAGCCTGCAAAGCTGAAAATACCTACTATCTAGCCCTTCGCAGAAAAAATTTGTTGACCCCTGATCTAGACCATAGGTTCTGGAAAGTTCTAGTTGTCACCTCTCAGCACTTACCAAGGGGATTTGAACATAGTAGGTTTCTACTCTATTCTGATTGATTTAAGATACAGTGTCCCCTCGGAAATGTTAGCAATTATTTCCATAACCAATTTTCTCCTGGGGTCCTAGAATCTCTTCTACCACTTTGCCGATGGGTCTTTATCACTTATGTCTTGATTTTTTTAAATGAGTCTCTAACAAGAGGTGTGTAGTTTATATGTTCATAAATCATAATATTGTGGATCAAAAAATTCATTCATTTGTTCATATATTGTCCCTCCTTCCCTCTGACCAATTTTTTAGTATTGGCTTTTTGCTGTGTGCAGAGCTGGGTAGCAGAGAGGCAAAAAGCAGCCCTAGTCTTTAGGGAGGTCAGAAATGAGTGTGGATAACAGAATAAATAACAGCTATAATACAATGTGGTAGGCGCTATAATAAGGCTCATGCACCAGGTAATAGAATCATAAGTCCAAAATCATAGAGCCACCAGTCATTTATTTAACAAGTATTAATATTTAGTAGGTACCTCTTGAATGCCAGGCGCTATACTGGGTGTTGGGAATATGATGGCGGGGCAACGCAGATCTTAAAGAGCTCTCAATCCTGGCTGATATTTCTCATAAATTATTTAGGAGGAATTTTTGAGGCTGTCTGATACAATTTTCTTATCTGACAAAAAAATTCTTGCTACAATTCCCTTGGCAAGTGCCATTTAAATTAATGCAGTCTATCACCAGTGGTATGAAACTCATGGATTAATTTATATCTAATGTTGAACATTTGTAAATGTTGGTTATTCTGCTTTATTTTGAGTGAAACTGAAGTAAAGATTATGTATTTCAGGGCTGAAAAGTGCCTGCTGGAAAACTTCAACTCATTTTTTTTTTTCATGTGACCAAAAGATGCATTAACATTCACTAAAATATAAGCTTCAGGAGGATGAGATTTTGTCTTTTGTTCATGACTTTACTCACAATATCTACCCTAGACTAGAGTTAGGCACATATATTAGGATTAGTCTCTGAAATGAACATAGGAAGCTTTCTTTTTTTGTAGAGACAGGGTCTCACTGTGTTGCCTAGGCTGCCTCTAACTCTGGAGCTAAAGAAATCCTCCCTCCCCAGCCTCCCAAAATGCTGGGATTACAGGTGTGAGCTACTGCACCTGGTTGAAGGCTTTTAAAAAAAATCTAGGTACTTCTAATCAGCACAGAGACAGACATAGTAGTTTATTATTTCTATTAATAAATAATGAAGCACATGCATGTGTGTGTGAATTAGTGAATAATAATCATATATTGTGCATAGAGTATGCATTAGGTTCTTTATCTCATAATTTATCTCATTTTCTTCTCACAATAATATGAAAGTATTTGTTAATTCCCATCCTACTGGTGGGTCGACTGCTATTTAAATAACTTGCCGAGGCTAACAGATTTATCAAGTATTAAAGCTTAGGCTAAAGCATTCTTTGCACCTTTTCATGGCCAGTTGTTATTCTTGCCTGTAGGCTGGAGATTTTAGGGTGTGTGGGCATTCCACAGGTTTGCTTCCACTGAGACAGGAGGGTAACTGGACAAGCACAGATAAAGGTTCACTGAGGAAATAGTCAAGCAAAAGTTGAACAATCTTTGTGGCACTATTGAGCCGGGGGTCAATCCAGGGGGCCAATTGTAAGCATGCCGCATATGTTATTATAATAAGTATAGTAACACTGCTGTGGTGACAGACTATGGAGATGAATTCTTTCTTCACTTTACCATACTTTACCTTACCCTTGCCCTTTTATGTATCGTAGAGGACTACATTTCCCCAAATATCTTGTCAACTGGCTTCTGGGTGGCCAACCCA
Source organism: Theropithecus gelada (assembly GCF_003255815.1). Taxonomy (NCBI): domain Eukaryota; kingdom Metazoa; phylum Chordata; class Mammalia; order Primates; family Cercopithecidae; genus Theropithecus; species Theropithecus gelada. Next base: position 85,944,392 of record NC_037682.1, read on the forward strand.
GTAGGATGCATTGACCAAGATATTTCTGCCTCTCCTGATTAGCTTTGGGTGGCACTTCTGGCAGTGGATGTCTCCTCTGGGCCCCAACTTCTGCAAGATTGCCTCTCACTTTGTGATCCCAACTCTCACTGGCAGCTCCCACTGTGCTTGTAGCTCCAGCCAGACCATGCCAGTGTTTGAGTTCTGACAACACCACCTTCTCCTGTTGTCTATCAGGGTGTAGAGAGGGAACAGTATTCTGTTGCTAATCACAGGGCTGCCTCAGCCATCTCGTGGTTAGTTTCCAAGCTCTGTCATCTTTTGTGTAACCAATTCCTTGTATTAAATCCCTCTGTTGAAAGACTTAGCTTAGAGTTGCTTCTCTTCCCTGATTAGATTGACCTGACTAGTATAAATTAAGTACCCAAGTTTCAAGGGCTTAGTACAATACAGGTTTGTTTTTTTGTGTTCATTGGGCAGCCTTCTACATGGTTCAGGGCCCATGATCCTTGTCATCATGACTCTGCCTTTCTTTAGGGCCTTAGAACTCTCTCTTTCGCTCTGATAACAAGAGGGGAGAGTGTAACAATCTCACTAAGGAGGGTTTTATAGGCCAATCCTGGAAGTGGTGATAATTCCTCTATTCAGATTCTGTTGGCCAGAACTTTGAGGGAGGCTGATACATGTAATCTTGCTGTGGGTCCAGGAGGAGAAGGAGACAGGTTAGGTGTCAGGGACAGTGAGTTTGTATTTACTGCATTGGGATGCTGAGAAGACTGTCTGAGTATCTGGTCGAGTTGGCCTGTGGATGTGTAGATTGCTCTCTACTCCTTATCTGCCCTGTTTGCCTTTCTCATCTTGCTTTGTTCATACGTAGCACAATTGAAATATACTTATTGAAATCTTATTGAAATCTAGACTGATGCCTACTCTCTGGGGGTGGGGATAAGTGTATATGGGTATGTCCTGAACCAATAAATCAGACCAAAACATGTCTCCCAAGGTCTAAGAAATTGGTACTTGATTAATAATATCTAGAATATCCTTTCATATACTCCACCAACGAGTGTAAGAAATACTCCTCCATGCATTGGTGTGGTGTATGATTTGCTACTTAGAGTGAATTCCATCCATCAGCAACATCTGGGAGCTTGCTAGAAAGGCAGAATTTCAGGCTCCAGTCCAGCTTCCCTGAATCAGAACCTGCAGTTTAACAAGACCCCAATGTGATTTGCATGCATATTAAAGTTTGAAAAGCATTAGTGCAATTCATAAAGTTAAGGCTTTGCTCAGCTAGTGTCACAAGCTTTACATGAGACACACTGTGCTATTTCCTGGTTTAGGGAAATTTTGTCCGAGTTCCCATGGTATAAGCTCATCCTGCTCTCTCTCTCTCTCTCTCTCTCTCTCTCTCTGAGACAGGACCTTGCTCTGTCACTCAGGCTGGAGTACAGTGGCACAATCATGGCTCACTGCAGCCATGACCTCCCAGGCTCAAGTGATCCTCCCACCTTAGCCTCTCAAGTAGCAGCTGGGATGACTAATTTTTAATTTTTTTTTTGTAGAGAATAGTCTCACCATTTTCTCAGGCTGTTCTCAAACTCCTGGGCTCAAGCGATTTTCACGCCTTAGCCTCCCCAGAGTGCTGGGATTACAGGCATGAACCACTGTGCCTGCCTGCTTTATCTCTTTAACAAGCTAAGAAATTGGACAACTGGAACATGCTTTTAGTATTTGTAATAACAGAAAGATGCAAGAAAGAGAAAGAAAAGGAGAGAGGGACAAAAGAAAAAGAAAGAAAGAAAGAAGAGAAGGAGGCAGGCAGGCTGGCCAAGTTCATCTAGCCAGAGTGGGACCTGGACCAGAAATTCCCAAACTGTCCAGAGATGGAACTCACTGGGCAGCTTCCCTCCTCTGAGGCCAACCCTTTGCACAAAGCTAGCGCAGCTCTGGGCTCTATGCTTAAGTAACTTCAAACTGCCTATCTCTTGCTGCCAGATTTGGGCTGTGCGCCATGGGCCAATTCTTGCCCATCTCTGAAACTGTCAAAAATTCTGATTTTAATTTCTTCCTGCCTTCTCTGCCTGCATGCAGTCCTACTTATTTTTTAACTCAACTAAAAGCCAACTCTTTTGTGATTCCCTGAATCTAAAGCTTACCCCAGGCCTTCAGTACCCTTCTAAGTTGACTTGGCAGGGCATGAACCTCTGATCAGTCTTCTACTGCTTGTCTCCTCTGCTCCTTCTTATAATCCAGGCTGGCCACTCATTCTCTCCCCTCTTTGCAGAGAGAAAGGTGCCAACCAGAATTCACCAGATGAATGCATCACTCTTAGGTGCTGTGTAGACAGCATAAAAGAGGGTCTGAAGAAGAACACAGGTGCTTTATTAGAGGCTTTTTGGAACCCTTAATGAAGTTCAGTAAGTACTTCAAGGAAGGCTTCTGTACAAGTAGAGAGAAGCAGTGGGCAACGAAGCAAATAATTCCATTCTTGTGCTGCTAGGCAGCCACATTCTCTGCCTGTGTGCAGTACTTTGTTACATGCAAGATTAATTTGGCAAAGACAGGATTCTTTCCTAGCCTGTGTCTCCCGCAGGTGGCTTGGAGCAATAATACATTTATGCCATGGCTATGTACATGAAAGATAAGAAAGAGCTCTAAAAATTGTAGCTGTCAATTCAGGGGATGGGGTTGGGGGTAAGGCAGCTGTGTGTATGTGTGTGTGTGTGTGCACGAGTGCACACACACATGCGCACACACCCACAAGCGCATTCCAAATCTTATGGGCTAGAGCAGGAGGTCTAATGGGCTTACATATTTCAAGAAAGATTTCTTTGTGTTTCTAATTCATTTGCCTACTGATAACTGCCTTAAAATATAGTAAAACCACTTTCTTTCATTGATTCATTAAAACATTCATTTACACAGCAAATGTATTATATCCTGCACACATAGAGATTAATAAAACAGTTCCTATCCTGCTTATAGACCTCACAGTCCTGCTTGCTTCAGCCTTACTCTTTTATGAATTTGTCCAATTTTGCCTGTCCTGCCTCCATGCCACTCCTACCCTGTGAGGACTCTGAAGCCCCCTTTTTCCCTTAAATTAATAGACTTTATTTTTTATTTTTTGGAGAAGTTTTAGGTTCACAGAAAAATTGAGCAGAAAGAATAGAGAGTTCCCATATTCTCCTTCATTTTCTTCTCAGCTTCTCCTATTATTAACATCTTGCATGAGTGTGGTACATTTGTTGCAAGTGATGAGTCAATATTGATGCATTATTATTATATAAAGTCCATAGTTTACATTTCCATGCTTTGTCTTGTACATTCTGAGGATTTTGACAAATATATAATGTATCCACCATTATAATAGCATATAGAACTTCTCGCTGCCCTAAAAATCGGTCTGCAGCCCCTTTGCTGTCTTGCTCTGTCTCCATGCCTCCCCTGCCCACGCAATAATAAAGGAAGGTTACACTCACTTGGATTGAAATCAAAGTCTAGCAGATATATAGGTTACCTTGCCCCACCCCAGGATCTAGGCTGACTTATCACCCAGACACCACTAAATCCTCACCAAACTGGAGAGGAACTCTACCCTGCCTCTCCAGTAGAAAGACCCAGAAGGAGATGAGAAGCTGTGTCTCTAGGTTCGGAAAGTTACAAAGAATTCAATTCACTAACAGGGCAATTTAATTTCCTGCTGAGCTGCCCCAGGGAATTCAGGATTTTAGAAATGGTCTTTCTTTAATCTTCATGACTCATTCCTCCTCAACAAACCTAAGTTCTTTAATGGAGCGTTTTGTGTACATAATTTTAGTGGTGCTACAATGTGTCTAATGAAGTGGTAATTTGTGGATGTACAAGGTATATGAGGCAACAGCAGGGGCCAGTTTGGCAAGCACCGAAGCCAAGCCAGACATTAACCTGATTTAGAAGCTGCACATTTCCCAGGCCTGGCTCAGCTAACTGCTGCACGCTGGGCACTGGGAAACCTGTGGTTGGTTGGGAAGAGCCCTAATGATACATTTTATTTCCTTTTTAAAAAATCTTTAAAATCCTTGTTCCAGGAAGGTCATAGTAATCATTCCAGCTTGCAAAATTGTATCTGAATTTGCTGACAACAGGTACTTCTGTGGTTAGGAGTGGAGAAACCCTTCTGCAGAAGGGCATTGGTCTTTGGAAGAAAATGATAAAGCAAGATTCCCCATGGTCTGCAGGGCCACCCCTGTTGACTGTCTAGGAGCCAAGACTGCCCTTGGTACTCATCCAAGAGCTCCTCTGATGATGTTCCGCCCCCATTCCAGATTCCAGTGAGCCACCATCTGATCCCTTCTGCGTACCTTCCCTACATGCCCCTGGCAGTAGGTACTGCCTCCATCATGGAGCTTGTTGTACTGATTGCAATTGTCTCCTCACTTGTTCATCATCCCCACTGCACTGTAAGTTCTTTACTTACTCACTGAGTTCTTGTCAGTCCCTACAACAAGACCAGGCAAAGTACACAGGTTAGTCGAATGAATGAATGGACTGAATGGTTGTGGTTGCTCTTTATCTCCCTCAATGGCATCCCTTGTGAAACAGAAGTCTCAATGCTGTTCTTACTTCTTCCCTCTTCTGCATGTGCTCATTCTAGTCACCGAGTCCTATCTATTCTAATCCTAAAATGTGTGTGGAATCCTCATTGTTTTTTTTGTCCCTTCCTATGTTGAGACTCTGGGCATCTCTTGTTAGGGTTGTCAAATAAAATACAAGATGCCTAGTTACATGTTAATTTCAGGAAAACAAATAATATTTTAGTATATGTCCCAAATATTGTATGGGACATTCTTATGCTAAAAATTATTTGTTGCTTATTTGAATTTCAAATGTATTAAGTTTTTGTATTAAATTTTTTTATTGTGATAAAATATTCATAAAATAAAAACCGACCATTTTAACCATCTTTAAGTGTACAATTCAGAATTCAGTGGCATTAAATCTATTCACAGTGTTGTACAACAATCACCACTATCCATTTCCAGAACTTTTTTTATCATCCCAAATAGAAACCCTGTGCTCTTTAAAAGTAATTCCTCACTCTCCCCTATCTGTATCTTCTAGTAACAGCTGTTATATTTTCTGTCTCTGTGAATATGTCTATTCTGATACCAATAAGGTATTCTTAATAGGAATCTTTGATGTCACTTAATTTGGCAAAAAAGAAATATCTTCTCAAGGGAACTTTAATACTATTTTAATATTATTTTCCATGGATTTTATTTTCACAAACACCAAATTATAGAAATTTGCCAGCAAATAACTTTCGTCACAGGAAATAACTTTTATTATATGAGAATATTGGCCTGGGAATATCAAAATCTATGCATGGGCACTATAAGAAAACTGTAAAATGATTTATATGTAAAATGACATTATATGAAATAAAATAAGCCAGCCACAGAAGGACAGATACTACATGAGTCCACTTACATGAGATATCAAGATAGTCAGACTCATAGACACAGCGCAGAATGGTGGTTGCCAGGGGCTGGGGGCAAGGGAAAATGGGAAGTTGCTGTTCAGCAGGCATAAGGTTTCAGACAGACAAGATTATTGAATAAGTTCTGGAGATCTGCTCTACAACATTGTGCCTATGGTTAATAGTACTGCATTTTGTGCTTACAGACTTACAAGGGTAGATCTCACGTTGTGTTATTATCACAATTTTAAAAAACGACCAAGAGGATTTTAAAAAGAATATATTCCTCCTCTAAGTAGACTATGGCTAGATGAGAGGCATGTAGGTAGAACTGTAGACAGTAACACAAAAGTTGTATAGAGTGGGAAAAAAGACAAAAGAGAGCTCCTCCCACCATTCCCTCCCCATATTGTGGATGGGAGAATAAGGAAAAGGGACTCCTGTTGTGCTGGGTTGGTCAAATGTTTAAGCAGAGGCCAAAGGGTCATCTATCAGAGATACTGGAGTAGGTTTACTGCACAGGGTGAAATGATGAAAAGATCCTATCAGCCTGGATGGATCCTGGCAGAGGATTTGCATGCACAGACTTTAATGAAAGGACTGCTTACAGCGGCATGGCAAGATAAGGAACAAACTAGAGAAGCTGAGGCACCAGAGACTAGCAATGTGAGAAGCAATTACCTCTGTCAGAGCCAAAGAGATGGTAGAAAAAAATAATTACTGGAGCCCAGGAAGAGCTGGGACTGAGTATGAAGAGTAGAGAATGAATTCGGTGTGGGCAAGCAGACCATAACAGCCTCAGCTTCTAGGAGCCTAACTCTTAAGTTTTAAGGACTACACATTCCAAGGCAAATAATTTATCCTTAGCTTTCAAGCTTAAAATGGGGCCAGGAATATTTCGTGAACCATATTAGAGTGTGACAAAACTTATAACCATAGGTTTAGGGTTGTTTTGTGGGTTAACCTCATTCCTGTCTGTAAGCATATGATAAAGTCACAATTTCAAGTCTCAGAAGGAATGGAGGCTCTAGAACCACACATGTCAGCCACATATGTAAAAGTTTAGTAGTCACATTAAAAAAGTAAAAAGAAACAAAGTTAATTTTACTAGTATGTGTTCTTTAACATAATATAGCTAAAATATTACCATTTCAATATGTAACCAATGTAAAATTATTAAGATTAAAAAAAATCATTTTTATTATTTTTAAAAAATGTCAGCACACCAGGGTTGCAAAGTAGATATTTTATATTCTTTTTTCATACTGAGCCTTTACATTTTATACTTACGGCACATCTCAGTTCAGACTAGTCACATTTCCAGGGCTCTAAAGCCACATGTGGCCAGTGGCTACCATACTGGACAGAGAAGCTCTAGATCCTGCCTTCTCTAGATTCCACAGAGAAGCTATGAACAGGATTCTAAGAAGTTGGAGCTCAGACCTCAGACATTTCCTAGTGATTCTATTGGTTTGTTTTAATAAACTTTTTATTGATGTATAACATGCATGCCGAGAAGAGCACAAACCATGAGTGTGCAACTAGAATTTTCACAAACACACCTGTGTAATCAGCTCTAAGATGAAGAAAAAGAAAATTACCCACAGTCCAGAAGCATCCCTTATGTTCACTACTGGTCACTTCTCAGGTCACTTCTCACCCACTTCCACCAGGGTAAGCATCACTCTGACATCTAACACTATATATTTGTTTAGACTGCCTTTTAAATTCGTGTGTAATGGAAACTGAACATTGTTTTATTTCTGGCTTTTTTTGTGCTCAGCAATACGCTTGTTGTTGTGTATGTTCTATTGCTGTGTCGCATTTCATTGTATGACTCTACCTCCATGTTTTTACCCATTGTATAAAGAGCATTTGGGTTTTTTCTGGTACTGTCATGAACATTCTTACATATGACTTTTGGAGAACATAGGTAGATCCTGACTGCTTTCCTGTTACAAGAAATGGAGGCTTGCCATTGTCTGCTCTTCTGTCTTTTCTCTTAGGGTTTAAAACTGCAGTTAGTCTTTATTAAGGTAATGGCAGCAATACTTGTTTTTGTAGAAAGTAACTGTGTCTCTCATGTTGTGTGTATTTTCTTTCTTTTTTTAGGTGGTAATTGTTTTGGAATTTATTAATTTGTGTTTAAAAAGAACTGCCGGGGGAGTCAGAATAAGTTTTATTATATTTTATAGGCAACTTTCAGAAAAATAAATAAATAAAATGAACTGCTGGAAAAGATTCACAGTAATAATCTGAACAGCTAGGAAAATACAGTTGACACTACTGAAACACTACCAAAATAATTCCAGGACGTACATTTACTCCACAAAACAAAACCTGTTAGATGCTGTCATTGATGTGAACACTTAACTGCTTCTTACTTTTCTAAACACATAGTGGTATAATTAACAATATTTAATCACTTCTGTTCTTTCCTGAATATATATATGTGTGTGTGTGTATATATATATGACACCATTAAAAACTAATATATCTTCTCCTTAAATGCTTCTTACAGATACAACTTTAATATTTTCATTCAATAGTAGTGTAGTTTAAGAGATTTTTTCCATTCACAAGTTAGATGACAATCCACCCAAAGGAAATGATAGGTGATAGACTCGTGGTGCAAGTAAAGAGTTCAGGAATGCAGCAATGGACATTTCTAAAATATAAAACAGATAAAATTCTTAGGAGGTGTAACAAAAGTTTTACTAAGCAAATAGACACAGAACTAGAATGTTTGATATTTTACTGGTGACATCAATGGGACTCTAGATGTTTTCAAACTGAACTTGAACTCTCATTTTAGGCTTTGTATTCTGCTTTTTTCCATTTCATTAATGACACAAACATGCTTCAAATCCCTGAAATATTCATTATAATGATAACCTACAGGTCACACTTAAAACACTTCCAAATTTACTGCTGGGGAAGGTCTTACGATTCATGGCTTACATCCTGTTCCCAGATAAAAAAAAATCTTATAATTTTCTCAAACTGTTGATGTACTGATTAATACATAACCTACTGACATGGAAAAGGACACTTATTTGTTTCTAAGTCATGAAGTTTTACTGAGTGTAAACTTCATTATTCTATGTGAATGTCCTCCATTGCACATGGAACATTTTGGCTTGTATGTTGTCATCTGTAACCAATGAACATAACCTCTGAATTATACCTTCCAATGAAAAAGGACAACTGTGATATGAGGAGCCCCCTTCTCCTAAACTTTCTTATTAAAACATTTCAAGTTGTTGGTCTGGGTGCGGTGGCTCATGCCTGTAATCCCAGCATTTTGGAAGGCTGAGGCGGGCAGATAGCTTGAGATCAGGAGTTCAAGACAAGCCTGACCAACATGGTGAAAGCCCGTTGCTACTAAATACAAAAGTTAGCTGGGCATTAGCCAGGTGTGGTGGTGTGCACCTGTAATGCCAGCTATTCAGGAGGCTGAGGCACGAGACTTCCTTGAACCTGGGAGGTTGAGGTTGCAGTGAGCCAAGATCACACCACTGTACTCCAGCTTGGGTAACAGAGCAAGACCCTATTTTAAAAAAAAAAAAAAGTTGTAACAGACTTCAGAGTGTGCCTAACTTTTTTGGTGTGTCTTCCTGGGTTGATCTTCACATTTAACTTCCAATAAACCTTAACCAAGTTATTTCTGCCTTAATAGCCTTAATTTTGGTCAACAAAATGGTATCCTGGGAAGGATTTTGGAATGACCTCCCTGGACCACCCAGCCAATTTCCAATCTTTGTGCAGGTAACAGAAATGAACTCATTGCATTTCCAAACTTGGATTCCCTTGTTGGATGCTACAGATGAGTTCTTCCCAAAATTAATGAACGTCGTGTCTTAGCCAAAGCTCTGGTTTATTGAAGCTAGTTTCCTGTTTGGCTAGGAAGTACAATGACTCTCCCGGAACGAGAGTTACTGCTGCAAATTCAACCTAAGGGTTTTTTGTTGAATTCTAAGACAGGCTAAAATAGTCTGTAAATTGTTTTCCAGGAGGTTTTGGGCAAGATACCTTTTCCTTGATGGTCACATGAGGACACTTTTGCTCCACTACATAGCTTGTCTCACTCGAAACAACCAAAATGGAAAATGGGTCATAAGACTGAGGATGCACCAGCTGGGTTTACATAAAATATATACGGTCCTTCTACTTAAATAAGTGGATTAACCTAACCTGGGATGTTTATAGGCAATAATAGCCAGAGTAGGGATATTTTAGACATGCCTAAAACAACTTCTTTACATACAAAATTAAAAAGGAAAAACGTGGTTTTAGAACAACACAAATTAAATGTGAGACTTATTTCTAATAGCACCTAAAAGCCTCTAAACTTCCAACTGTTCCCCCTCCTTCTACGTATTATCTAAACTCATTCCTTTCAGTTTATTCCCTTGGCTCCTATACATCTCTTATGCAGAAACTTTGAAATTTCACAATGCACACATTTTCTTCTCTGAAAATCGCAAAGCACATTTAAATTTAAAACAAAATGAACAAAGAGAACAAAAATCTCTTGTCAAATTGTAACTGCCAGTGTTGGAAAAATGGCCTGGTGGGAGATGATTGGATCGTGGGCGTAGACTTTCTCCTTGCTGTTGTCATGATAGTGAGAGAGTTCTCACAATATCTGGTTGTTTAAAAGTGTGTAGTACCTCTTCCTTCTTTTTCTTCCTCTTGCTCCAGCTATGTAAGACGTGCCTCCTTCCTTTTTCCTGTTTGCCATGATTGTAAGTTTCCTGAGACCTTCCCAGCCAATCTTTCTGTAAAGCTTGTGAAACTGTGAGTCAATTACACCTCTTTTCTTTATAAATTACCCAATCTCAAGTAGTTCTTTATAGCAATGCAAGAATGGACTAATACAACATGCATTATGTTATATGTCACGTCTATATGGTGCCAAGTTGACTAGGTTCATGCTATAATCCCAGCACTTTGGGAGGCCAAGGTGGGAGAATCACTGGAGCCCAAGAGTTTGACCCTAGCCTAGGCAAGATGGTGAGACCCTGTCTCTACAAAATATTTAAAAATTAGCTGGGGGTGGTAGTGTGCAACTGTAGTCCCAGCTACTTAGGAGGCTAAGGTAGGTAGATCTCTTGAACCCAGAAGTTCAAGGCTGCATTGAGCTATGATCACACCATTGCATTCCAGCCTGGGTGACAAAGCAAGACCCTGCGTCTAAAAACAATAATACTAATTAAATGAATGAATGAATAAATAAATAAATAAATGCTCATAAACTAGTAAGCCCAAATATTTTCCAGGTTCACATGACTTAAACCTTTACTAAACTAATTATAAAACTTTTGGTAAAATAAAAATGTCTTTAAAATTGTTAACCTATATTTTTGCCTGGATTTATTAGTCAGACAGTTTTATATTTGGCTCTACTAGGTATTTTAAGGTGTCAGGGTTTGACATAGAAGTTACAAAACCGTAAGCCCAGAAAAAAAAAAAAAAACCGAAATAATCCTTGTGTAATTTTTTGGTAGGTAAGACTTATTTAGAATTGTTGGTTTAATAAAAACTGCTGTATTTTCTAAGTCATTGACAACATGCCTGCATATTTAAAGTTCTTAAGTAAACACATGATATTTACAGGCTATAAAATTGGCTAACAGAAAAATAAAATAATGACTAACTTTGTCTAATACCTCAGTTCTTATAAGTAATCTAGTTAAACTATTTAAGTAAATATAAATGGAGCAAATGTTTATAAACTTTTAATGTAATTTTAAATCTTAGAGTTATGTTAAATTAAATAAGATACTCATTAAATGCCTGGGTCATTTCCAGTTAAAAATTATGTTATAAGGAAATATGTTTCTAAAAATTTTAAAATGGCTCTCATATATAAATACCAATATGTGATGATAGACAAGTCAAGATTTCTTGCTTTCCAGGTTTTCACTAAAAATTTAAATTCTAATTGATATATATATATATTTTTAAATAAAGTGTACCAAAAATAGAATGTGTTTTGAATAAAAAGTATACAAAACACATAGAAATGTGTTTTTTATTAAAAATAATTTTATCTACTTCAGGGGTTATATAAAGGTTATTTATAAAACAAGATAGAAATAAACCAGTAAGTAAGAGAGAGAGAGATGTAGAAAAGCTATGGATATAAAGATATATTTTTTGATAAAAATAGTTTAAGAAAGAGAATAATATTGTATGGAAAATATTATATGCTAAATTTTTGTTCTAAAATAAAACCACTTTTTAAAAAATTTTAATTTAATTTAATTTAATTTTTTATTATACTTTAAGTTCTAGGATACATGTGCACAACGTGCAGGTTTGTTACATATGTATACATGTACCATGTTGGTGTGCTGCACCCATTAACTCATCATTTACATTAGGTATATCTCCTGATGCTATCCCTTCCCCCACCAACCCCATGACAGGCCCTGGTGTGTGATGTTCCCCTTCCTATGTCCAAGTGTTCTCATTGTTCAATTCCCACCTATGAGTGAGAACATGCGGTGTTTGGTTTTTTGTCCTGGTGATAGTTTGCTGAGAATGATGGTTTCCAGCTTCATCCATGTCCCTACAAAGGATGTGAACTCATGTTTTTTATGGCTGCATAGTGTTCCATGGTGTGTATGTGCCACGTTTTCTTAATCCAGCCTATCATTGATGAACATTTGGGTTGGTTCTAAGTCTTTGGTATTGTGAATAGTGCCACAATAAACATGTGTGCATGTGTCTTTATAGCAGCATGATTTATAATCCTTTGGATATATACCCAGTAATGGGATGGCTAGGTCAAATGGTATTTCTAGTTCTAGATCCTTGAGGAATTGCCATCCTGTCTTCCACAATGGTTGAACTAGTTTACAGTCCCACCAACAGTGTAAAAGCATTCCTATTTCTCCATATCCTCTCCAGCACCTGTTGTTTCCTGACTCTTTAATGATGGCCATTCTAACTGGTGTGAGATGGTATCTCATTGTGGTTTTGATTTGCATTTCTCTGATGGCCAGTGATGATGAGCATTTTTTCATGTGTCTCTTGGCTGCATAAATGTCTTCTTCTGAGAAGTGTCTGTTCATATCTTTCACCCACTTTTTGATGGGGTTGCTTGTTTTTTTCTTATAAATTTGTTTGAGTTCTTTGTAGATTCTGGATAGTAGCCCTTTGTCAGATGAGTAGATTGCAAAAATTTTCTCCCATTCTGTAGGTTGCCTGTTCACTCTGATGGTAGTTTCTTTTGCTGTGCAGAAGCTCTTTAGTTTAATTAGATACCATTTGTCAATTTTGGCTTTTGTTGTCATTGCTTTTGGTGTTTTAGACATGAAGTCCTTGCCCATGCCTATGTCCTGAATGGTATTGCCTAGGTTTTCTTCTAGAGTTTTTATGGCTTCAGGTCTAACATTTAAGTCTTTAATCCATCTTGAATTAATTTTTGTATAAGGTGTTAGGAAGGGGTCCTGTTTCAGCTTTCTATATATGGCTAGACAGTTTTCCCAGTACCGTTTATTAAATAGGGAATCCTTTCCCCATTTCTTGTTTTTGTCAGGTTTGTCAAAGATCAGATGGTTGTAGACGTGAACCACTGTTTATTTTAAAAAGTATAGGACAAAACAAAAAGTCCAAAAATGTGGTAAATAGTCTGTGTAAGCCACGATACGGTTCATAAAAAAGGAATTTGTGAAAGAAATTTTGTACATGATTAAGTTGACTATATAAAAGAAATTACCTAACAGTCTTTCTAAATGTCAAATGAACTTTGATATTAAAAATATACTAATACAAAACTGAAAATCTTAGTCTCCTATGTTAGAACAACAAGATTTTCTTAAAGTTTTGATTTACTCTTCATAAAATTGCAAGAGTTTTTGATTTTTTTTTTTTTTTTAAGACACAGTCTCACTCTGTTACCCAGCCTGGAGTACAGTAATGCAATCTCAGCCCACTGCAACCTCCACCTCCTGAGCTCAAGTTAGCCTCCCAACTCCTGAGTAGCTGAGACCACAGGTCTGACCCACCACACCTGGCTAATTTTTAAATTTTTTGTAGAGATGGGGTTTTACCATGTCACCAAGGCTGGTCTTAAACTCCTGGTTCAAGTGATCTGCCTGCCTCAGCCTCCCAAATGGCTGGGATTACAGGTGTGAGCCACCATGCCTGGCCATTCACTTTTTAATTCTACATATATCATTGCCTTCTGTTCCTTTTTTCTGTTAAAAAGTTTATATTTTCCTTGGATGAAATGGTAACTCTCTTCTTCCAGCTTTTTGTAAACTCCTATAATGTTTTCTCTGGTTCTAAGTTTACTATCATGGCCAGACACTAAATGTTTTATCTTAAAGCTCTAAAAAAATGTTTTTCTCTAGCATAACTTAATTCTGTACCTTTGGCTTTTCCTGATATGTCTAAATAGTTCGATGTAATAAGGAAATCTCCTATGTTGTTACTAAGAGCCATGTACTTTCCGTTATTTTTATTCCTCTATTATACAGTGTTCACTCATAACCCTGGACACAATTTTTCTGCGTTTGATTAAATCCAAGTACCCGTTTGATCATATTTGACTTCCAGATTATCTAAATGGACTTCCCAGAAGGAAAAGCAATGACAGTACAGGAAGTTTTTCTTTACCTTTTGGTAACTGGCCTAAGAAACAAAGATTTGGTGTTTTCTCAAAATAATTCCTGTGTTGTTTTTTTAAAGATTTTGGGGTCCTTAAGAAAACTGAGTTTTAGAAGAGTGAAAGTTTTTGCATACATGTAACTTTCTATATTGCTTTTAAGGTCCCTTTGACTGTTACTCTCATCAAATAAATAAATATTATTTTACAATGACCTATGATTCTGTTTTAAACAAATAGTTTAAATATTTGAACATCTTTGACAGTTTTCCCCAGGATCCAAATCCTAAATTAAGTTCTTGGCCTAAAATTAACTTTGAGATTTTCTAGTTAGGCCCCTGGAAAGCTCAAAAAATTTCTCATCTTGTAAAAATATTAAATGGTTCGATTTGGTTAAATTTTATGGGAGACATTGTCAAATGCTAAATGATACAAGATCTTCTTTCAGTTACATTTATGAGTATGTTATTGATGTAAATATTCCAAAAATTATATAAGTTCTTAAAAATATAATGTGTCATTAGTAATAATTTCAATTGTTATGTTAACTCTTTTCTAAAGTTACATTTATATGGATATGTTATTAATGTGAGTATTCTAAAGATAATATAAAATTGTAAAAGTCTGGTGATTCTGATGTGACACTGTCAGTAATAATTCTGGTTATTACCTTAAAATGCTACATGTAATAAAAATAACTAACTTTTCTTGTCAGTTGGAAACTTTTTTTACATTTTATCGTAACTCTTCTAAGTTTTTATCATTTACAGTTATTGTTATAAATTCTTCTCTAAAAATTTACAATTAATTATAATCTAAAACTGCTTTCCATAGAAAAACTCTAATAAATACTCTTGAACACAGATTTCTAATAATTTTAAGATAAATGGACTAAATATAAACTTCTATAACTCTAATAAAAACTGATACATAATGATTACCAACACAGGCCAGGCAAAGTGGCTCACACTTGTAATCCCAGCACTTTGGGAGACTGAGGTGGGTAGATCACTTAAGGTCAGGAGTTTGAGACAATCCTGGCCACCATGGAGAAAACCTGTTTCTACTAAAAATACAAAAATTAGCTGGGTGTGGTGGCACATGCCTGTAATCCCAGCTACTCAGGAGGTTAAAGCATGCGAATCACTTGAACCCGGGAGGCAGAGGTTGTAGAGAGCTGAGATCCCGACACTGTACTCCAGCCTGGGCAAGAGAGTGAGACTCTGCCAAAAAAAAAAATTACCACCGCAGCATTAAAAAGAGCGAAAATTACATGGGACTGAATTAATGGAGAACTAAAATGAGTTTTATTACTTTTGTTGAAAACGTTGCTAATTATTTTTATATTCTGTTTTCCAAAGTAAAAAAAAATTCTTCTCCCTTAAACTATTTATATCTTAGAACAATTGGGTGAAGTATACATTTGTAAACAAAATTAACATTTACCTTTCTCTTAACTAACTGTTCCAGAATTTTAAAACTTTTCTTCAATGGCTAAGGCCAAAATAATAGTCAGCCAGTGTATGAGTCCATTCTCCCACTGCTATAAAGATGCCACCCAAGACTGGGTAATTTATAAATAAAGGAGGTTTAATTGACTCACAGTTCTGCTTGACTGGGGAGGCCTCAGGAAACTTACAATCATGGCAGAAGGCAGGTACATCTTACATGGCAGCAGGTGAGAGTGAGCATGTGACCGAAGCAAAGGGGGAAGAGCCCCTTATAAAACCAACAGATCTTGTGGGAGCTCACTTACTATCACAAGAGCAGTGTGGGGGAAACAACCTCCAAGATTCAATCACCTTCCATCGGGCCTCTCCCTTGACACCTAAGGATTACAATTCAAGATGAGATTTGGGTGGGGACAGAAACCTAATCATGTCACCCAGTGACTGGAGATGATTCATTATTCAGAAAAACAACATATTTTTCTCATATTATGACCTACCAAACGCTGCTAACAATTTGGTCCACCTATAATAACAAGTTCTCTTCATTCACTGAGAGACACGACTTTCTGGAAATGAGCCTTTTCAGCAGTGGGGGGTAAAGAATGTCTATCACTCTAATCTAAACAAAGACTAATCTTCCATGTTTTCATGGATCAAAAGTGGGAAATGATAACCTACAGATCACAAATTAACTACCTGGGGAAGGTCTAATGCTTCATTGCTTATATCCTGTCCCTAAGTAAAAAAGTCTTATTGTGAGTCACTCAAATCTTATCATGAGTCCTGAAACTGTTGATGTAATGATTAATATGTACAGGACTACTGATAATAAGAGGACACTGATTTGTTTCAAAATCATGAAATTATATTGATTGACTTACACATAGAACATTTTTGCCTTTATGTTATAACGTGTAGCCAGTGATTGAAACCTCTGTATTGTATCCTCCAATTATAATGTGAGGAGTCCCCTTCCCTTCTCCTAAACTTTCTTACAGAAGCATTCTAACTTGTAAACAAACTTTGCAATATGCCCAACTTTTTTGGTGTATCTTCCCGGGTTGCTCCTCACATCTGGCTTCCAATAAATCTTAATCAAATTATTTCTGCCTTGACAGCCTTAATTTTGGTTGACAATAGTAAAGGGCATATCCTGCAACAAGTTTGTCTGGAATTTCAAATCCAACAAAGTCTGGCCTATTTCTAACACTCTGAGGGGTGCTTTCTCACTAGCAAGCTTGAAAACCTTTACCATTTTTAGATTATGCTACTTGACCCGGAAGGCAAGGTTTGCATTGTTTTGCCAGTGTCAATTACATCTTCAAAAATCAAGACATTCTTTCTAGTTAAAGTTGAGAGATCATTGCCACCAATTACCTTTATGTCCCCTGTTGATGGTCATTACAGTAGCTTTTTGGTCTTTATTGGCTCTATCATAGGAATGGCTCTATGACTATTTCCATTCACGTATTTTGATGTTATCTAGTAGGTCAGCAAAAAACTTACAGCCCCCCTTGAGCAAACAGAAGGCTACAATGTGAGAGACTCCTATCTCCTTCATCACATCTCAAGCAAGTTGTTTGGTCCTGTTCACAATCAGTCCATGAGGAATAAAACCTTTTGCAAATCCTCAGTGTAATGATGAGGTATACAATATAAATCCAGGTCATAACCTGGTTCATCATCACTAATCATGATGCTGGGGTTGTGGGTCACAATAATGGACTTTATTTCTTATTTTTGTCTAATATCTATTGACCGTTTTTATAATGCTTCATGTAATGGGACTGCTAATAATGGGTTAGTTCAATTTAGTATATTATAAATCTTAAAATTCCTTCTTCATTAAGACTTCTCTATATATGTATTATTTATTTGACCTAAAACATTTTAGCAGCATTGCCTCGGGTTATGGGGTAAATCTTGGCTTCTTGGGCATCATTTAAAATAGGTATAGATGGATACAGCTTAATATCTCTTGATAATTCTAGTGACCTGGCTCTACTTATAATTTAGAAAGCAAAGCATTTTTACAACTTAGATCCTCATCTGACAATGAGTTCTTCTATCTGAACAGGAGACATGGCTACTGGAGCCAGGAGGACTAAATACAGGTGAGTATAGGGTGGGCAGGCATTATTTAATTAGTGTCTTTTATTAATCAAGGCCAAGTTAGAGCAGAAACCAGTTTATCATGAGCACTGTCATGGCTAGCAATTCAACAGACTCTGTTACAGACCCTTGACCAATGACAAGGGACTGGCCACAGGAATCTGGGCAGGTATTTGAGGTATGGCGACCTTGAATGTGGGCCCTTTTAAAGTGGAACTTGAGGTCCTTATATGTACAGTTTGACCCCGGGCACTTGACATGCATATATCCATATTCTTAACATTCTATTTTTATTTTTTTAACAAAAAATCACTTTGAAAGCAGAGATGATGCTACTGGTAATAGTTATTCCAACAGATTTTAGCCACTATTTAGTGAGCCCCTGCTACATACCAGGCACTGTGCAATGGCGTGAGAGTGCAAATATCACCAAGATCCATCCACTGCCCTCAGAGAACCCAAAGTTATCATTGTTCTGTAGGGGTGAGTAGAGAAAGACAAGAAATTTTTTGGAGTAAAACATTTCTTCCAGTGGGCAATGGTTACAGGTTAGCTCATGTAATCCTTTCAACAACCTGATGAGATACAATATTATTCCAATTTTACAACTAAGGAGGCATTAAGACATACTATGCCAGGGGTTGCAAGCTCAAATAAATCCAGGTATCAGGCAGATAACCAAATTGAGATAAGCAGGCCAAGTGTAAGATCACAGAAACTGGTGGGGATTGTAGAAAGCTGCAGCAGGCATATTTTACCCAAAGGCATTCAAAGTCAAAGCAAACCAAAATAATAGCAGCTGTGTAGGACAAACAGAACAAGACTATAAGCCAGATCAGGCAGCCAGCTTCTGATGTCTGCTCCATACCATCACAGCCTTCCTAATTCTTAGGATGGGAAGGAACACTAAGGTTTCCTAACTCCTCCAGCTCTCAGTTCTCACTACTTCACCCTCGAAGGATGAAATAGGGGAAATTAACACTGAAACTAAAACCATTTTAGATTAGTAGTAATGCCCCTCTCACTGTAAACAGACCGCAAAGCGTGATAAAAAGTAACTGTGGTCAAAAATCATATGGCTTGAAATTTAAAAGATTCATCAGTGCACTAGAACAGAAATGATGGAAATTCCAAATTGTGTAAGAACTTTATAACATTCTAGAAACAGCATCAGCATCACAATAGGGAAAAGAATGACTATTTAGTCAGCAGTTTGAAGAAATTGGATATCACTAGGGAAAAGAATGAACTTGGAGATGTACGCTAGAATAGATTCATGATGAGTCAAGGTATGAACTATTTAAAAACAGTCTGTCAAAAATAAGCTTGAAATACACAAATTAGCATAATCAAATGCTACTGATGACCGTCATATGGCAGCTTGAATGTCTGGGTCTCTGTGTTGCATGACTCCAAGGGTACTATTCATGAACAGAAATCAATGGGAGTAGAAAATGCTGTAAGATACATAGTAAAGAGAAAAGGTAAAGATTGGGGAAATTTCATATCTAAAGAAGTGTAAAGGCTTGATGGAAATAGATAATGTTACTATTTGGTTTCCACTTTCAATGTAGTAAAAGATGAATAGGCATCTTGTTGCTGATGGGAAAAAACAAAGTACCTCATCACATGATAAAATGTCCACCCTTGCTACTAATTTAAAAAGGCAAGTAACTCAGAAGTACCATTATCAACCAAATAGTGATAACATCCAATGATGACAAGTCTGTGAAGAAATGGGTTCATGAGAAATTGTGTATCAGCCCAGTCTCTTTGGAGGTCAATGTAACGATCTCTTTCAAAGTGTTTATATATTTTGACCAAATCATTCCTGCTGCAGTAAGGAAACATTCTATAAATGTATGTATGTATGTATGTATGTATGTATTTGAGATGGAGTCTTGTTCTGTAGCCCAGGCTGGAGTGCAGTGGCGCAATCTTGGCTCACTGCAACCTCCATCTCCCAGGTTCAAGCAATTCTCCTGCCTCAGCCTCCTGAGTAGCTAGGACTACAGGCACATGACACCATGCCCGGCTAATTTTTTGTAGTTTTAGTAGAGATGGGGTTTTACCATGTTGGCCAAGCTCATCTTGAAGTCCTGACCTCAAGTGATCCACCAGCCTCAGCCTCCCAAAGGAAACATTTATTAACACCAAATATGTTTATAATACAACCAATTGTAAAAATATAAAGAAAAAATAAATAAACATGTATATAGCTGCTAAAAATAGCAAGTGTTGTTGACGTAAAGTAAAATCAAAATGTGGAATAGTGTTCTCTGCTGACTACTATGATATAAATCTATGTATGTACATTAAGAGACAATAGAATTCTTAATGATAAAAAGCATTAGTTCAGTTTACAGAGCTCTTGCTAGTAACCAGGAGGTCTGGTAGTTTCTTAGAAACAGAAATATACAGTCATATACTGTGATAAGAGCACAGGCATTTTCAATGTGGTAAGTGCTACCAAAATAAATATAAGAGCTAGAAATGTAGGATGTGATCAATATATAACAAGCACTATCCTAAGCACTTTACATATATCTTGAGTAATTATCCTGATAACCTTGTGTAGTTGAGGCTATTATTATTCCATTTTACAGATGAGGAAACTAAGATATGCAAGGTCAGGTTCTGTGCAGAGTCAAGTGGCTATGATAGAGATAAGCCAAAGGTCCTGTGGGAGCTCCAAGGTGGAGCAGCTGATCCAAGCTGAGAAGGATTGGAGGTGTTTCCAGAGAAGGTGACACCTCCTCTGAGTCAGGCAGGATGGGAAGGAACTGATGAACCAAGAACATTCCCAGCTAAGGAATCAGATAAGTAAAGACAAAGAAATGAGAAATAGCATAAAACCATGTATCCAAGAACTACTGCAGATTATATTGCTGCAATGTAAAGTTTCACAGAGAGAGTTGCAGATTTCAGAAGTAGGCAGGGATCAAATCTGTAGGGACTTACTTGCCATGGTGAAAGCTCTAGGCTTAATCTTGCTGAATTTAGCTTTAATGGTAGAAGGAAGAAGGACAGCATTTATTGTTTACTACCATGAGACATCCTGATTTAGGTGCTTGACATGGCTTATTTCAATATATTTTCTTCTTTCTGTAAAGTTTCCTCTATTAATAAAAAATAAGGATCACAATCTATTTTAATCAGGCAAAGACTCTATGGACAACCTATCCTATTTTATATTGACACTACAAAAAAGATGCTGCCAGAATTAATGTTATAAAGAAGTACTGTTTTTAATGAGAAAGTGATGAGAATAATATTCATGCATTATTTGTACCAGATAAAAGCTTTTTAAGTATTGTATTGTTGATTTAAAAATGACAGAACCAATGAACCAGATACCAATTTATTAGAACCACAAATTATCTCAATCTTGTCCTATAATTCCATTTTTAGGAAAAAGACAAGAAAACAGTTGGTATCAAAGATATAGTAGTAGAGAAATAACTTTTAGGTCAAGAACTGAGCTCAATGAACATTCATTCTAGTCCTCATCTCTACCCTACAGAGCATACCATAAGGCCTGGTCCTAGAGTGAAACCATTCATCCTTTAGGATGGTGATTATTGGTTAAGTTCATTATGTGAGGACATTTAACAGACACCACAGAATGATTTTCTTTGTTCAAATAAGGGATTCATTTATTTACTTAAAAATATTTATTGTGTGCTTAACTCTGTACCTGGCCTTTCTAGGAGTTGAGGTTTCCTTCAGAAGAAGAAAGTCTTTGTTTTGAGACAAAGTATGGAGTTTATCAGATAGACAAGTGGAAGGAAATGCATTCCAGGCTGGGGGATCTCCAACCCCCATGTTGAAAAGCTCCTAAACCCCACTGTACATGGTGGATTTGGAAACATACAAAGAGTGCTTTGTGGTGGAGGATAAAGTTGAAGAGGTGTGAGGCTGGTTAGGTCCTCAGGGGCTGGATAAGGAAGGGTCATTTATGGCACAAAGAAGGCTGCAGGAGGTGGATCATCAAAAGATTTGTGTAAGAGAAAGATTACTCAGGAGCAGCATGGAGCCATGATGGAGGGGACTGGAGGTGCCATGAGACCAGTGAAGACATGGGGGCCATCTCCACACATGAGATAATGCCTGTCTTGATCAGCAGCTGTTGCAGTGAAGAAGAATGGAGCCAGAGCTGTCAAAGGAGCTAGCAATGATGAATGTGGTAGAAATTAAGGGGAGGGCATGTAAGAGGAAGCCAGGTTTCCAGCCTAGGCTCCTGGTGGTGGTACCCATTACTAAGATGGACACAGGAGGAGCAGGTTTGGGAACTGAGATACTAATTTAGGTAACATGAACCCCAGTGTCACTCTTTGATAACCCCACAGCTAGTGTTACTTATGCCAGTCTTTGGTGGTGGAACAACTCAAGTCAGACCAATCCTTGATGCAATATGAGGGAGTCACATCTCAAGGCCCCACTTTCCAATTTTTTCTAACAAGTAAAAATGGTGCCCATTCACTTTTTTCTTTTTTAATTACACAACTTATACATGACTATATGCTTGTTGGAAAAATTCAAGTAATATAATTTACCCTTGCTTGGTTTATTAAATTAGCAATTCTCAAACTTTTGAACTCAGGACCTCCTTATACTCTTAAAAATTACTGGAGACCCCAAATAACTTCAATTTATATACAGCTTTTGATATTTATCACTTTAGAAGTTAAAATTGAGAAGTTTAAAAAATACTTATTAATTCATTTTAAAAGAAGAATAATGTTAACATAAAACCCATTAAATGTTAGCATAACATATTTATTTTATTTTTATTTTTTCCTTTTTTTAAATTTAAGTTCTGGGGTACATGTGCAGAACGTGCAGTTGTGTTACGTAGGTATACATGTGCCATGGTGGTTTGCTGCACCCATCAACCGATCACCTACGTTAGGTATTTCTCCTAATGTTATCCCTCCCCTAGCCCCCCACCCCCTGACAGGCCCCAGTGTGTGATGTTTCCCTCCCTATGTCCATGTGTTCTCATTGTTCAGCTCCCACTTGTGAGTGAGAACATACGGTGTTGGGTTTTCTGTTCCTGTGATAGTTTGCTGAGAATGATGGTTTCCAACTTCATCCATGTTCCTGCAAAGGACATGAACTCATCCTTTTTTTTGGCTGCATAGTATTCCATGGTGTATATGTGCCACATTTTCTTTATCCAGTCTGTCACTGATGGGCATTTGAGTTGGTTCCAAGTCTTTGCTATTCTGAACAGTGCTGCAATAAACATACGTGTGCATGTGTCTTTACAGTAGAATGACTTATAATCCTTTGAGTATATACCCAGTAATGGGATTGCTGGATCAAATGGTATTTCTGGTTCTAGATCCTTGAGAAATCACCACACTGTATTCCACAATGGTTGAACTAATTTACACTCCCACCAACAGTGTAAAAGCATTCCTATTTCTCCACATCCTCTCCAGCATCTCTTTCCTGACTTTTTAATGATCGCCATTCTAACTGGTGTGAGATGGTATCTCATTGTAGTTTTGATTTGAATTTCTCTAATGACCAGGGATGATGAGCTTTTCCCATGTGTTTGTTGGCCACATAAATGTCTTCTTTTGCGAAGTGTCAGTTCATATCCTTGTAAATTTGTTTAAGTTCTTTGCAGATTCTGGATATTAGCCCTTTGTCGGATGGATAGATTGCAAAAATTTTCTCCCATTCTGTAGGTTGCCTGTTCACTCTGATGGTAGTTTCTTTTGTTGTCCAGAAGCTCTTTAGTTTAATTAGATCCCATTTGTCAATTTCGGCTTTTGTTGTCATTGCTTTTGGTGTTTTAGACATGAAGTCTTTGCCCATGCCTGTGTCCTGGATGGTATTGCCCAGGTTTTCTTCTAGGATTTTATGGTCCTAGGTCTTAGGTTTAAATCTTTGATCCATCTTGAGTTAATTTTGTATAAGGTGTTAGGAAGGGGTCCAGTGAAGTTTTCTGCATATGGCTAGCCAGTTTTCCCAACACCATTTTTTAAATAGGGAATCATTTCCCCTTTGCTTGTTTTTGTCAGGTCTGTCAAAGATCAGATGGTTGTAGATGTGTGGTGTTATTTCTGAGGCCTCTGTTCTGTTCCATTGGTCTATATCTCTGTTTTGGTACCAGTACCATGCTGGTTTCATTACTGTAGCCTTGTAGTATAGATTGAAGTCAGGTAGCGTGATGCCTCCAGCTTTGTTCTTCTTGCCCAGGATTGTCTTGGATATGCGGGCTCTTTTTTGGTTCCACACGAAGTTTAAAGTAGTTTTTCCCAATTCTGTGAAAAAAGTCAGCGGTAGCTTGATAGGGATAACATTGAATTTTTAAATTACTTTGGGCAGTATGGCCATTTTCACAATATTGATTCTTCCTATCCATGAGCATGGAATGTTCTTCCATTTGTTTGTGTCCTCTCTTATTTCCTTGAGCAGTGGTTTGTAGTTCTCCTTGAAAAGGTCCTTCACATCCCTTGTAAGCTGTATTCCTAGGTGTTTTATTCTCTTAGTAGCAATTGTGAATGGGAGTTCACTCATGATTTGGCTGTTTGTCTGTTACTGGTATATAGGTATGCTTGTGATTTTTGCACATTGATTTTGTATTCTGAGATTTTGCTGGAGTTGCTTATCAGCTTAAGGAGATTTTGGCTGAGACGACCAGGATTTTCTGAATATAAAATCATGTCTTCTTCAAACAGAGACAATTTGACTTCCTCTCTTCCTATTTGAATACTCTTTATTTCTTTCTCTTGCTTGATTGCCCTGGCCAGAACTTCCAATACTATGTTGAGTAGGAGTGGTGAGAGAGGTCATCCTTGTCTTGTGGTGGTTTTCAAAGGGAATGCTTCCAGCTTTTGCCCATTCAGTATGATATTGGCTATGGGTTTGTCATAAATAGCTCTTATTATTTTGAGATACATTCCATTGATACCTAGTTTATTGAGAGTTTTTAGCATGAAGGGGTGTTGAATTTTGTCAAAGGCCTTTTCTGCATCTATTGAGATAATCATGTGGTTTTTGTTGGTTCTGTTTATGTGATGGATTATGTTTATTGATTTGCATATATTGAACCAGACTTGCATCCCAGGTATAAAGCTGACTTGATCGTGGTGGATAAGCTTTTTGATGTGCTGCTGGATTCAGTTTGCCAATATTTTATTGAGGATTTAGTTTCAGAAGGAATGGTACCAGCTCCTCTTTGGACCTCTAGTAGAATTTGGCTGTGAATCCGTCTGGTCCTGGACTTTTTTGGTTGGTAGGCTATTAATTACTGCCTCAATTTCAGAACTTTTTATTTGTTTATTCAGGGATTCAACTTTTCCTGATTAAAACTTGGGAGGGTGTATGTGTCCAGGAATTTATCCATTTCTTCCAGATTTTCTAGTTTATTTGTGTAGAGGTGTTTATTGTATTCTCTGATGGTAGTTTGTATTTCTGAGGGATCAGTGGTGATATCCCCTATATGATTTTTTATTGTGTCTATTTGATTCTTCTTTCTTTTCTTCTTTAGTAGTCTGGCTAGCAGTCTATCTATTTTGTTGATCTTTTCAAAAAACCAGCTCCTGGATTCATTTAGTTTTTGAAGGGCTTCTTGTGTCTCTATCTCCTTCAGTTCCTCTCTGATCTTAGTAATTTCTTGTCTTCTACTAGATTTTGAATTTGTTTGCTGTTCCTTCTCTAGTTCTTTTAATGTTAGGGTGCCAATTTTAGATCTTTCCTTCTTGCTCTTGTGGGCATTTAGTGCTATAAATTTCCCTCTACACGCTGCTTTAAATGTGTCCCAGAAATTCTAGTATGTTGTGCCTTCCTTCTCATTGGTTTCAAAGAACATCTTTATTTCTGCCTTCATTTTGTTATTTACCCAGTAGTCATTCAGGAGCAGGTTGCTCAGTTTCCATGTAGTCGTGTGGTTTTGAGTGAGTTTCTTAATCCTGAGTTCTAATTTGATTGCATTGTGGTCTGAGAGACCGTTTGTTATGATTTCTGTTCTTTTGCATTAACTGAGGAGTGTTTTACTTCCAATTATGTGGGCAATTTTAGAATAAGTGCAATGAGGTACTGAGAAGAATGTATATTCTGTTGATTTGGAGTGGAGACTTCTGTAGATGTCTTTTAGGTCAGCTTGGTCCAGAGCTGAATTCAAGTCCTGAATATCCTTGTTAATTTTTTGTCTTGTTGACCTGTCTAATATTGACAGTGGGGTGTTAAAGTCTCCCTCTATTATTGTGTGGGAGTCTAAGTCTCTTTGTAGGTCTCTAAGAACTTGCTTTATGAATCTAGGTGCTCTTGTATTGGGTGTATATATTTAGGATAGTTAGCTCTTCCTACTGCATTGATTCCTTTACCATTATGTAATGTCCTTCTTTGTCTCTTTTGATCTTTGTTGGTTTAAAGTCTGTTTTATCAGAGATTACAATTGCAACTCCTGCTTTTTTTTTGCTTTCAATTTGCTTGGTAGATCTTCCTCCATTCCTTTATTTTGAGCCTAGATGTGTCTTTGCATGTGAGATGGGTCTCCTGAATATAGCACACTGATGGGTCTTGACTCTTTATCCAATTTGTCAGTCTATATCTTTTAATTGGGCATTTAGCCCGTTTACATTTAAGGTTAATATTATTATGTATGTGTGAATTTGATCCTGTCATTATGATGCTAGCTGGTTGTTTTGCCCGTTAGTTAATGCAGTTTCTTCATAGTGTTGATGTTCTTTACAATTTGATATGTTTTTGCAATGGCTGGTACCAGTTGTTCCTTTCCATGTTTAGTGCTTCCTCCAGGAGCTCTTGTAAGGCAGGCCTGGTGGTGACAAAATCTCTCAGCATTTGCTTGTCTGTAAAGGATTTTATTTCTCCTTTGTTTATGAAGCTTAGTTTGGCTGGATATGAAATTCTGGGTTGAAAATTCTTTTCTTTAAGAATGTTGGATATTGGCCCCCACTCTCTTCTGGCTTGTAGGGTTTCTGCAGAGAGATCTGCTGTTAGTCTGATGGGCTTCCTTTTGTGGGTAACACGACCTTTCTCTCCAGCTACCCTTAGCAATTTTCCTTCATTTCAACCTTGGTGAATCTGATGATTATGTGTCTTGGGATTGCTCTTCTCGAGGAGTATTTTTGTGGTGTTCTGTGTTTCCTGAATTTGAATGTTGACTTGTCTTGCTAGGTTGGGGAAGTTCTCCTGAATAATATCCTCAATAGTGTTTTCCAACTTGGTTCCATTCTCCTCATCACTTTCAGGTACACCAATCAAATGTAGGTTTGGTGTTTTCACATAGTCCCATATTTCTTGGAGGCTTTGTTCATTCCTTTTTATTCTTTTTTCTCTAATCTTGTCTTCTCGCTTTATTTCATTAAGTTGATCTTCAATCACTGATATCCTTCTTCTGCTTGATCAGTTTGGCTATTGATACTTGTGTATGCTTCATGAAGTTCTCATGCTGTGTTTTTCAGCTCCATCAGGTCATTTATGTTCTTCTCTACACTGCTTATTCTAGTTAGCAATTCATCCAACCTTTTTTCAAGGTTCTTAGCTTCCTTGCATTGGGTTAGAACATGCTCCTTTAGCTTGGAGGAGTTTGTTATTACCCACCTGTTGAAGCCTACTTCTGTCAATTCGTCAAACTCATTCTCCACCCAGTTTTGTTCCCTTGATGGTGAGGAATTGTGATCCTTTGGAAGAGAAGAGGTGTTCTGATATTTGGAATTTTCAGCTTTTTTTTGTGCTGGTTTCTCCCCAACTTTGTGGATTTATCTACCTTTGGTCTTTGATGTTGGTGACCTTTGGATGGGGTCTTTGAGTGGACATGCTATTCCTTTCTGTTTGTCAGTTTTCCTTCTGAAAGTCAGGCCCCTCTGCTGCTGGTCTGCTGGAGTTTGCTGGAGGTCCACTCCTGACCCTGTTTGCCTGGGCTGCAGAACAGCAAAGATTACTGCCTGTTCCTTCTTCTGGAAGCTTCGTCCCAGAGAGGCACCTGTCAGACGCCAGCCAGAGCTCTTCTGTATGAGGTTTCTGTCTGCCCCTACTGGGAGGTGTCTCCCAGTCAGGATACACGGGGTTCAGGGTCCCACTTGAGGAGGCAGTCTGACCCTTAACAGAGTTCAAACGCTGTGCTGGGAGGTCTGCTGTTTTCTTCAGAGCCGTCAGGCAGGGATGTTTAATTCTGCTGAAGCTGCATAGCTATAGCCACCCCTTTCACCAGGTGCTCTGTCCCAGGGAGATGGGGGTTTTATTTATAAGTCCCTGACAGGGCTGCTGCCTTTTTTTCAGAGATGCCCTGCCCAGAGAAGAGAAATCTGGCAGTCTGGCCACAGGAGCCTTGCTGAGCTGCAGTGGCCTCCGCCCAGGTCAAACTTCCCAGTGACTTTGTTTACACTGTGAGCGTAAAACCTTCTACTCAAGCCTCAGCAATGGTGGACACCCCTCCCCTCACCAAGCTCAAGTGTCCCTGGTTGATCTCAGAATGCTACTGTGCTGGCAGTGAGAATTTCAAGCTAGTGGATCTTAGTTTGCTGGCCTCTGTGGGGGTGGGACCTGCTAAGCCAGACCACTTGGCTCCCTGGCTTCAGCACCCCTTTCCAGGGCAGTGAACAGTTCTCTCTCACTGGCGTTCCAGGCACCACTGGGGTATGGAAAAAAAGAACTTCTGCAGCTAGCTCAGTGTCTGCCCAAATGGCTGCCCAGTTTTGTGCTTGAAACCCAGGGCCCTGGTGGAGCAGGCACCATAGGGAATCTCCTGGTTTGTGGATTGTGAAGACCGTGGGACCAGTGCAGTATTTGTGCCGGAGTTCCTTAGGCTCAGTCCCTCATGGATTCCCTTGGGTAGGGGAGAAAATTCCCCAGCCCCCTGTGCTTCCCAGGTGAGGTGACACCCCACCCTGCTTAGGCTCGTCCTCCATAGGCTGCACCCACTGTCCAACCAGTCCCAGTGAGATGAACCAGGTACGTAAGTTGGAAATGCAGAAATCACCTGCCTTCTGCATTGATCTTGCTGGGAGCTGCAGACTGGAGCTATTCCTATTCGGCCATCTTGCCAGCAATCTCCAACTAACATTTTTTAAATTAAAATTTTCCAAAAAACATTTAGTGAGAAGAGTGGCACAGTTAAACAATGGTGCAAACCTGTCCAAAGGTTTGCCTCTGTCTTCAGCTTCTTGTGATGTCACGTGTCATGTGCCTCTGGAAAACTTCAAGGTACATTTGTGAGAGAATGAGAGTAACGAAATAAGCAAATCATAGCTTTGTATCATTATGAAACTTTTTCTGTGGGGGACAGGGTCTTGCTTTTTTGGCCAGGCTGGAATGTGGTGTGACTTCGACTCGCTGCAGCCTCAACTTCCTGGGCTCAAGCAATCCTCCCATCTCAGCCTACAGAGTAGCTGGGACTACAGGCCACCATGCTTGGCTAGTGTTTTTTTTTTCTTTTTCTTTTTTTTGTATTTTTTTTGTGGAGACGGTGTCTCGCTATGTTTCCCAGGCTGGTTTTGAGCTCCTGAGCTCAAGAGATCCTCCTGTCTCAGCCTTGCAAAGTGTTGAGATTATAGGTGTGAGCCTCTGTGTTGGGTCATGAAACAGT
The DNA here is from genome assembly GCF_003255815.1 of Theropithecus gelada. NCBI lineage: Eukaryota > Metazoa > Chordata > Mammalia > Primates > Cercopithecidae > Theropithecus > Theropithecus gelada. The sequence goes on from NC_037682.1 coordinate 85,973,584, forward strand.
TCTGACCTTACATGTCCCCTGAAAGGATCTTGAGGACCTCAGGACCCCTGGACTGTACTTTGAGAATCATTAAACCGTTTCATTAGGGGAGTGCTGTGGTCAGACTTCAGTAATTGGATTTCCACGGGATGCAGGGCAGCCTCAAGTGAGACAGCCAAGTCTGGCCACCTGGTTCCTCACGAAATGTAGTTCTGCCTTGGAGCAGCTTTGTGGTGAGCAAGTTAGGAAGCTCTCTGGACCTCAGTGACATCACCTGGGAGATGAAGTGGTCAGACTAGAACATCTCCAAGTTCTCTTCCTGCTCTAAAATTCTATGCATTTATGAGCCTACTTGTGGTACATGCCCAGCACATATTTTCTGAATGAATGTGTGAATAAATAAAGAATACATAATGTTGTTGAAAAGGCTTTTGCATTTAATGGAAAACTGGACTAGAATGCAGAGGTCAACAACTCACATACCTGCAGGCTGGGTGCCCTGAACAAACACAGCAGACTGTTGTGAGACTGTGGACTGGTGGGGTCTGCGATGAACTGGAGGGATCATAGCCTTATTAAGGAAATCAAATTTAGATTTTTTTTTTATTAGATACTGCTTTAGACCAACAAAACAGGCTAGAGTTGGCCTGTGGGCTGTAAATTGGAACTTCTGAACTAGGTGGTTGCTTAGGTTCCCTCTGACTTGTAGCAGAGTCTTACTGGTATCTCTTCCTGAAAGACCAGGTGCCTCATGCTCCCTCTGTTCCTCCTTCCAGTCTTCACCTATTCATGGGAAAGCACCTAATAAACTCATCCATTGAAGGCAGCTGCAACCAATGAGACCAATGCCATGAGATACTTGCATTTTTACAGGGTTAGTGTTAAGCCAAAATTAGGACGCTATGACAGTGGAATTCGGGCATCAGGGATCAGGCCAGAGCAAGGAGCCTTGGCCATGCTCCAAAATCCATACTACATGTGTACATGCCCAAACCTGGGAGCTGAAGCCCTACCTATAAAGCTCTTCTCTGTAGCATGGCTGTGTGCTTTGATCATCAGAAGCATTGCTTCTGAGATTCTATGCCCCAGGGAAGTCTCACCTAAGCAGCTCCCACCTGGAGCCAGAGACCTCATTTCTAACAGGAATTCACCTCCTGCAGCTACCCACACCCAGAAATTTGCTACAGTTAATCAGCATCATTGATGCCATATAACAAGATTTCCCAAAGAGCTCTGCTCCTCAGGGTGGGATTTTTAAAAAAGTGCTGGTGAATAGCCTGGTACCTTCCCAGAAAACAGGTTGGGAGTCTGTAACTCCTTCCTGGGTGCCCTGTCCAGCTCATCTGCATTCTGCCAGCCTCGGTCACTGAGGTATACTAAGCACAGCCCTATTGAGTCATTAGTAAAAGAACCATAGAAGGGTGGGAGAAAGAAGAGGGGCTCTTTCATCTTCAAAGAAGGGATGATCTAGAGTTTGGATTGACCTTCAACCAACCAGTCCTAGAGATCGCCCTGATTTGCCAAACGCCTCCACACAGACATCACACTGAAACCTACAGGTCTCAAACAAGAGAACTCACTTTGTCTTTAAGACTTTTTCTCTGGTCACTAAAGATGAGCAGAAATGGAGATGTCTCCACTAGTACAAATGAATGTGAGTACAACCAAGGTCAATACAAAACAAGCTTCAAGGATCAGGGAGGACCCACCTATTTTAAGAGTATTGGATACACACACAAAATTCTAGGTTCAACAAAAGAACTCTGAGAGTTCTAACGCAATGGAATTTGATCTGTACTGATCACCCACATGTACCTTCTTTGTTTCTGATAGGAGGTCTCAGGAGCAGTTTTTTGTTTGTTTTGTTTTGTTTTGTTTTGAAATAGGGGTCTCCAACTCTTGGCCTCAAGTGATCCTCCTGTCTCAGCATCCTATAGTGCTGGGATGACAGGCATGAGCCACCACTCCTGGTCATCTCGAAAACTTTTGGTGACTGGATTTAGGAGAAGTTATGACCATATATCATGCACCCAAGTAACAACACAGCTGGTTGTGAGGTTTGAGCATGGAGGGTGGCAGGGCATATTTAGGGTATGAGGGGGATCATGAAGGGGATCCCTGTTCTATGGAGGAGTGAATGAATGCCTGACCCTTTAGTCATAGAAAGAGGCAGTTGTGAGTCTCTAGGATCTTTCCTGCCCGTTGCTCTGGTTTCTCTCTTTGAATGAGAAACACAGAGCGCCACCCTAAAGGGTCCAGAAGTGTCACCCATGAAATGCTATGGGAAAACCCTATGTCTCGATCACAGTGGCCAGATTGTGCCCACATCTCCTGTTTCTCCCCCAACAAAATCCCCAGACACTGGAGCCAAGAGAAGAGCTAGATGCCTGAACCCAGTATTGTCCTTAGACTTGGGCAATAGGGCCCCTGTGCCAAGCCACAGCCCTCAGAGGGTCTTTTGTTTAAAGTGCTGCCCTGAAAGATGGTTTCCTTCTGAGCTCTGGGACTGTCTGGGCTCCTCTGGGCAGGTTACCCTGAGACCAGACAGCAACCTTCTAATGCCTTTGAAGATCTCCAGTAGCATTTTCCCCCTTTGGGGTGCTCTCTAACCCTCTAGCTTGTGCATGGGGAGGTGGTCATCCAGATGCCCTAGGAGCTCTAGGACTTGTGTTATTGGGTTGTTCAAGGGCCCTCTAGGCAGCTCCAGTTCCAGGAGGGTGGCCTTGTTGGCGGACTATTACAACTGGCAGACATGATATTTCTTTTGTAAGACTGGGCTACCGGAACTGTGCTCAGGTTGCTTATATTCACCTCCCACTCCTAGAGGTGGCTTTTCCAAGATGAAGGATCCTATAGTGCTGGGATGACAGGCATGTCATCCCAGATCAAGATCCACAGAACAAAGAGCACTGGGGGCTTGAATCACCTCCTGGGCTGGGAAGGGAGGGGAAGACAGAGGAGCCTGAGGAGAGAGTGGAGGGAAGCCAATGTCCTTTGTTCTTCTTTTCACTGTATCCATGATTGAAGGCTGGCTTTTCTGAGTCTCTAACACCAGAGTTTGCCTCAGGCTTGTGGGAAGTGAGGCATCATCAGGTACTTTCCAAGTGGAGGAAAAAAATGAATGCCTGAGAGTGGATGTTCCCACTGGGCAGGGACGTGTGGCTTCTTAACTTTTCTCAGAGAACTCAACCAAGTGTCTTTCAGGACCACCCTGAGTTGTCCTGTGTTTTTTTTTTTTTTTTTTGAGATGGAGTCTCTCTCTGTCGCCCAGGCTGGAGTGGCTGGATCTCAGCTCACTGCAAGCTCCGCCTCCCGGGTTGCCGCCATTCTCCTGCCTCAGCCTCCCAGGTAGCTGGGACTACAGGCGACACCTCGCCAGGCTAGTTTTTTGTATTTTTTAGTAGAGACGGGGTTTCACCGTGTTAGCCAGGATGGTCTCGATCTCCTGACCCCGTGATCCGCCCGTCTCAGCCTCCCAAAGTGATGGGATTACAGGCTTGAGCCACTGCACCTGGCCAGAGTTGTCCTGTTTTTTGTCGTTGCTGTTGATGATGACGGGTGAGGTTTCTAGGGATGGGACTTCTATACGCTCTATTTCACCTTGTAAAATATAAGCATGCTTCAGAACAGGCTGCTGGGCCACCTCCCCAGACACCTCCTGGGTGCAGTCTTGAGGGTCTCCCCGCACCATTCACCTTGGGTTTAACTTGAACTTTGCTGCACTCATCACAATATGTAATTAATCTAGAAAACTTATTTGTGGTTTACAATTTATGTTCTTCACTAGATTATGAACTCTTCAAGGACAGGGACTGTCTGTCTCATTCCCAGTTGACTAGAATGGTGTTTGGCACAAGGCAGATGCTTGGTAAATGTTCTCAAACAATTAAATACATTATTTTATCACAGCACTTTTATTTGTTGGGGTGTTTGCCCATATGCAGTCTCTCTATGCTATGCCTTTACAATTCTTAGGTCCTGGTTATGTTGGAGGAAACCTCTTGTATGATGCTCATGTTTCCCTCCTTGAAAGGGCCTCCCGAGCTGGCATTGGCTTTCCGGTTAGCCCAGTTCCACTAATGCCCACCGAGTGTGGAGCTCTGGTGTGTAGGCTTAGGAGTCAGAAAGACCTGGGTTTGAATCCTGGCCTGGCCATTTTCTAGCTGTGTGACTTCAGGCAAGTTATTAACCTTTCCAAACCTTAGTTTCCTCATCTGTAAAACAAGGACAATAACATCTACCTCATAGGGTATTCTGGTTGCAGAATGAAAGTGATACTATGTGTAAAACAGCATGCCGGCTGACATACTATAAATGCTACAGTTGTTAATATTATTTCCTCAGGGCCTGCTGAGCACCTGGTTCTATAATAACCACTACACAAAGAAGAACAAGATAATCCCCTGATCCAGATAAGAAATGGCTTAAGCACCAGACCTGGGTGGATGGTGAGGCAGCCTGGCCCTCAGACCTCAAATCTTGGAGCAGAGGTTCTTGGTAAGAGCAAGAGTTTAAAAACTGGGGATCCAGGGTACAGGCAGCGGAGGCTGGAACAGCCCCTGAGCTGTAGATTCTTTTAATAAATTCTTGAGACAGATGTAGTGGGAGGGTGGTATGGAGACCTGGTCAGATGCTATTCTCAAGGGGTTCAGGATCTTTTAAAGCAGACTAACATGTAAGCAAACAATAACATAAACAGGGATAGGCGTGTGGGCAGAGTACAGAGGAAGCACAGAGAAGGGAGTGATTAATTGCCAGGGGCTGGGAGGAGGGTGTGGTAGGTGTGGCAGGAACCAAGGAAGGCTTCAGAGAGGAAAAGCCCAGGATGATTTGGGAAGATGAGAAGGAATTTAGTGGGGGTGGAGACTGGGGAGCACGTGAGGCAGGGGTGGAGGGTCGGGACACAAAATGGAGGAATGAAACAAAATGGTATGTTTGGGTGTTTTAAGTGGACTGTCTGGGTGGATGGGCTAAGCTGGAGGGGCATTTTGGAATCCTCCTCCAGTAAACCAGTCCTTCAATATCCCTGGCCCATATTTCTTTGCAGAGCATGGGTCCCACTCTGCAGCATGAAGCAGGTGACCATGGTCTCTAGGCCCCCCACCAATCCCCATTTTCCTCGTCTGGACGGGTTCTGTAGGGATGCTGGTTTTAGAGTCTTACAGACCTCCACTATTTACCAGTTGTGGGGCATTGAGAAAATAATCTGAATTTTCTAAATCTCAGCTTCCTCATTTGTAAAATAGGGGTAAAACTTGTGCACACCCTGAAAGGGCTGTTGTAATAAGAAAATGAAATAAAGATCTAGTGCAGAGACTGCTACATAACATAGAGCCAGTGTACATTTGCAAGCATCTTATATTCATTTGTTCATTCAGTCATTCATTTGCACATGCCTTAGTTCGCCATTTCTCCAGTGCCTATGATGTGTCAGATCTTGGGGACACAGGGGTGAACAAGACCCAGCCCCCGTCCATGAGAAGCCTGTGTTGAGTGTGTAGGGGAGAGTAGATGAAGAGGTGGTCACTGTACTGTGTGATGGGCTATGGCAGAGGCATGCACAGCACTGGTGGGAGCTCAGAGGAAGGGCACAACCATGATGATGACTAAATGTTGAGGAGTGACCCCAGTTCCCAGAAGTCAAATCAGGACCAGCTCTAAAAGTTAAGTCAAGACCATTAGTCCTTACCCTAAAGGCCAGAGAAAACCATTGAAAACTCTCAAGCAGTGGAGAGACCTGGTCCTGTCTGCAATCAGTAAGGTCACTCTAGCACCAGTCAGTGCAGTAGAGAAGCCACAGGGCTCCAGGTGGGGAATAATGAGGTACCATCAAGGGACTAGGGGCCCTAACGAGGTTTGAGAGCCATGATTTACTGTAGCAGGGCAGGGAGAGTGCAGGGCTGATGGAAGCTTGCAGTCACAGTTTGGGATATCAGAAGTCTTTTAAGGAGAATTCAACATATCTCTCAAAAAAGCAAAAAGTCTGAAGAATGGGAGAATCAATTTTGTCTCTTCCATTTTACTTATTTTAGAAAACGACACTTCAGCTAAGGCTAAGTAGAATATTATTCATTTGAATTGGCTTCTCCCAGGTCTAGCTAAGATAAATTTTTACTTAAATAGCCTGTATATAAATAAATTGGGGAAATGACACCCTGTCTAATAAATGGTGCGGGGAAAACTGGTAAGCCACATGTAGAATAATGAAACTGGATCTTCATGTCTCACCTTATATAAAAATCAACTCAAGATGGATCAAAGACTTAAATCTAAGACCTGAAACCATAAAAATTCTAGAAGGTAACACTGGAAAAACTCTTCTAGATATTGGCTTAGACAAGTAATTCATGAATAAGATCCCAAAAGCAACAAAACCAAAAATAAACAAATGGACCTAATGAAACTAAAAAACTTCTGCACACACACAAAAATAATCAGCAGAATAAACAGACAACCCACAGAATGGGAGAAAATATTTTCAATTTATGCATCTGACAAAGGACTGATATCTAGAATCTACAAGGAACTCAAACAAATCAGCAAGGTAAAACCAAATAATCCTATCAAAAAGTGGGCAAAGGACATGAATAGATAATTCTCAAAAGGAGATATACAGACAGCCCACAAACATATGAAAAAGTGCTCTACCTCACTAATTACCGGAGAAATGCAAATTGAAAGCACAATGAGATACCACCTTATTCCTGCAAGAATGGCCATAATTAAAAAGTTAAAAAAAAAAAAAGATGCTGGTGTGAATGTGGTAAAAGAACATTTATTCACTGATGATGAGAATGTAAATTAGTACAGCCTCTATGGAAAACAGAAAGGAAATTCCTTAAGGAACTAAAAGTAGAGCTACTATTTGATCCACAATCCCACTACTGGGTATCTACCCAGAGGAAAACAAATCATTACATGAAAAAGACACAGGCATATGCATTTTTATAGCAGCACAATTCACAATTGCAAAGATATGGAACCAATCTAAGTGTGCATCAACTGAGTGGATAAAGAAAGTGTGCTGTAGATACACCATGGAATACTACTCAGCCATATAAAGGAATGAAATAATGTCTTTTGCAGCAACTTGGATGGAGCTGGAGGCCATTATTCTAAGTAAAGTAACTCAGGAATGGAAAACCAAATACAGTGTGTTCTCACTTATAAGTGGGAGCTAGGCTATGAGGATGCAAAAACATAAGAATGATATAATGGACTTAGGGAATTGGGGCCAGAATGTTGGGAGGGAGGTGAGGAATAAAAGACTACATATTCAGTGCAGTGTGCACTGCTTGGATGACGGCTGCAGTAAAATATCAGAAATTACCACTAAAAACTTACCCATGTAACCAAAAAACACCTGTACCCCCAAACCTATTGAAATAAAAATAGAAGTTAATTTAAAAATATAGCCTACACAGGCCCACCTTGTCCTATTGCCCTTTGTGTCATTGCACTTCACAGATATTGCGCCTTTTGCAAATTGAAGGTTTGTGGTAACCCTGAGTCGAGCGTGAGCTGACAGAAGTTTGCAGTCAGAGTTTGGGATCTCTCAAAATGTATTTCTCAGTCTATTTGTGCCGTATTTCCAACAGCATGTGCTTACTTCATATCTCTGTGTCACATTTTGTTAACTCTCATAATATTTTAAACTTTTCATTACCATTGTATCTGTTATGTTGATCTGTGATCAGTGATCTTTGATGTTACCATTGTAATTGTTTGGGGGCACCACAAGCCATGCTCATATACAACAGCAAACTTAATTGATAAAATGTGTGTGAGATGACTGCTCCACTGTTGGGAACAGGCCCCCAAATTTGGCCATAAACTGGCCCCAAAACTGGCCATAAGCAAAATCTCTGCAGCACTCTGACATATTCTGATGGCCATGATGCCCACGATGCCCACGCTGGAAGGTTGTGGGTTTACTGGAATGAGGGCAAGGAACACTTGGCCTACCCAGGGCGAAAAACCACTTAAAGGCATTCTTAAACCATAAATAATAGCATGAGCGATCTGTGCCGTAAGGACATGCTCCTGCTGCAGATAACTAGCCAGACCCATCCCTTTACTTTGGCCCATTCCTTTATTTCCCATAAGGAACACTTTTAGTTAATCCATAATCTATAGAAACAATGTTTATCACTAGCTTGCTGTCCATAAATATGTGGGTAAATCTCTGTTCAAGGGTCTCAGCTCTGAAGGCGGTGAGACCCTGATTTCCCACTCCATACTCTATATTTCTGAGAGTGTGTCTTTAATTTCTCTAGCACCACTGGGTTAGGTTCTCCATGACAGAGCTGGTCTTGGCACTCCATTGGCTGCCATTCTCCTGTTACTCTCTCTCCTCAGTCCTCTCTATTCCCTGAGACACAACAATGTCAAAATTAGGCCAATTTAATAACTCTACAAAGGCCTCTATGTGTTCAAGTGAAAGAGTCACACATCTCTTACTTTAAATCAAAAGCTAGAAATGATTAAGCACAATGAGAAAGTCATGGTAAAAGTTGAGACAGGCTGAAAGCTAGGCCTCTTGTGCCCAACAGTTAGCAAAGTTGCAAATGCAAGAAACATTCTTGAAAGAAATTTAAATGTTACTTCAGTGAACACATGCATGCTAAGAAAGCTTTATTGATGATATGGAGAAAGTTTTAGCGATCTGGGTAGAAGACCAAATCAGTCACAATATTCCTTTAAACCAAAGCCCAATTCAGAGTGAGGCCCTAACTCTTTTCAATTCTTTGAAGGCTGAGAGAGATGAAGAAGTAGCAGAAGAAAAGTCTGAAGCTATGAGAGGTTGATTCATGAGGGTTAAGGAAAGAAGCCATCTCCATAACACAGAAGTGAAGATGAGCCAGCAAGTGCTGATGGAGAATCTGCAGCAAGTTTTCTGGAGGGTCTAGCTAAGATAACTGATGAAGGTGGCTAAACTATAGAATACATTTTTTTTCTTTTTTTTTTTCTTTCTTTTCTTTTCTTTTTTTTTTTTTGAGATAGGATCTCACTCTACCTCCCAGGCTGGGTGCAGTGGCAGGATCTTGGCTTACTGCAATCTCAGCCTCCTGGGTTCAAGTGATTCTCCCAGCTCAGCGTCTGGAGTAGCTGAGATTACAGGCGTGTGCCACCACGTTTCGTGAATTTTTGTATTTTTTGGTAGAGATGGGTTTCACCATGTTGGCTAGGCTGGTCTCGAACTCCTGACTTCAAGTGATCTGCCCACCTTGGCTTCCCAGAGTGCTGGGATTACAGGCATGAGCCACCACCCTAGGCCAATAAATTTTCAATGTAGACCAAACATCCTTATAGTAGAAGAAGAGGACAAGTCGATGCCTGGTTTTAAAGCTTCACAGGATAGGCTCACTCTTGTTTTTATTTGTTTTTACAAGATGGGGTCTCACCATCTTGCCCAGGCTGGTCTCAAACTCCTGCACTCAAGTGATTCTCCCACCTCAGCCTCCCAAGGTGCTGGGATTACAGGCATGAGCCACTGTGCCTGGCCCAAGGATAGGCTAACTCTCCTAGTAGGTGCTAATGCAGCTAGTGACTTGAAGTTGAAGCCAGTGCTCATTTACCATTCCAAATATCCCAGGACCCTTAAGAATTATGTACAATCTACTCTGTCTATGCTCCCTAGATGGAATAATAATGCCTGGACAGCAGTACATCTGTTTGCAGCATGGTTTACTGAATATTTTAAGCCCAGGGCTGAGACTTACTGCTAAGAAAAAAAAAAATTCTTGCAAAATATTGCTGCTCATTAACAATGACCCAAGAGCTCTGATGGAAATGTATAATGAAATGAATGTTGTTTTCATGTCTGCTAACACAACGTCCATTCGGTTTCTCATAGATCAAGGAGTAATTTTGAATTTCAAGTCTTATTATTTAAGAAATACCTTTCTTAAGGCTATAGGTGCCACAGATAATAATTCCTCTGATGAATCTGGGCAAAGTAAATTGAAAACCTTCCGGAAAGAATTCACCATTCTAAATGCTATTAAAAATATTTGTGATTCATGAGAGAAGGTCAAAATATCAACATTAACAGGAGTTTGGAAGAAGTTGATTCAAACCCTCATGGATGACTTTGAGAGGTTCAAGACTTCAGTGGAGGAAGTACCTGCAGATGTGGTAGAAATAGCAAGTGAACTACAATTAGAAGTGGAGCCTGAATATGTGACTGACTTGCTGCAATCTCATAATAAAATTTACATGAATAAGGTGTTGCTTCTTATAGATGAACAAAGCTAGTGGTTTCTTGAAATGGAATCTACTGGTGAAGATGCTGTGAATATTGTAGAAATGACGACAAAGGATTCAGCATATTACATAAACTTAGCTGATAAAGCAGGCTCAGGGCTGGGAAAATTTATTCCGATTTTGAAAGAAGTTCTTTTGTTGGTAAAATACCGTTAAACAGCATCATGCGTTACAGAGTAATCTTTCATGAAAGGAAATCAATTGATGTGGCAAACTTTATTGTTCTTATTTTAAGAAATTGCCACAGCCACCTCAACCTTCAGTGACCACCGTCCTGATCAGTCAGCAGCCATCCACATTGAGGCAAGACCCTCCACAGCAAAAAGATTGACTCACTGAAGACTCAGATGATTGTTAGCATTTTTAAACAATAAGGTGTTTTTAAATTAAGGTATGTACATTTTTTAGACATAATGCAATTGCACACTTACTAGACTATAATATTGTGTAAACATAACTTTTTTTTTTTTTTTTTTTTTTAGATAGGGTCTCACTCTGTCACCCAGGCTGGAGTGCAGTGGTGTGATCTTGGCATACTACAGCCTTGACCTCCTGGGCTCAAATGATCCCCCCACCTCAGTCCCCTGAGTAGCTGGGACTATAGGTGCACCCCACCATGCTTGGCTAATTTTTTTGTATTTTTTATGGTGACAAGGTTTTGCCGTGTTGCCCAGGCTGGTCTCAAACTTCTGGCCTCAAGTGATCCTCTCACCTTGGCCTCCCAAAGTGCTGGGATTACAGGTGTGAGCCACTGTACGTGGCCTAAGCATAAGTTTTATATGCACTGGAAAACCAAAAAAATCCATATGATTCAACTTTATTTTGATATTCGCTTTATCGTGGTGGTCTGGAACCACACCTGCAATATCTTCGAGGTATGTCTGTACCATAATTTCAAATAAATATGATTTAACCCAGGATTATCTTTCTCTGCTATTGATGCATGGTGTCAAATTTACCATATCTGAAAACTGGTGAATGTTTTCAGGAATGGAGTGAATATCTAGAACTGGCCATCTCACATAATAAATGCTTGATAAATGGGTTTCTCAACTTTAAAAAACATGTCAGAATAGTGTTCAACGGAGTTGGAAGTATTTGTTAACATTATTACTTACACAGGTTACTTAATCAAATTTTAGACGTTGTCAAACACATCTTGTATGTAACTGCGCATTTTCAAAAATGAGTGTTGACATTATAATTCACAGGTTTCCTGATAAAATTTAGACACTATCAAACACATTGGGCATGGAACTGTGGACTTTCCGAAATGAGTATTATAGGAACACTGCATTGTCTCATACCAGTTTCTTTTCTTTAGCTCCTATGGCATTCAAATGCTCTTTGAGTAACATCTTTACTGTCCTAGGATAAGGAAGAATTTGAGAGAGCTTTCCAGAACCCTATTTCATTGTTTTTAATAAACTCTTTCCCTCTTTTGGCCCTCAGTAAGGAAGTTCTCTGCTACAAACAGAGTAAATGCATTGACTTCATCTGCTACAGTGACTCAGATTTCTTGACCTGATCTATTCTGCAGATCTAGTTTTTGAATCAGAAGTTAGGTAATGCCGTCTCCTGGGTTTTAATTACATACGTTCAGTATCTTGGGCAGGAAAGTTAACTCTTTTGTCTCTTTGAGCTGTATCACTTATACCTTTTTTTTCCTTCTGTGCAAAAAGGGGGGAATATGTCCTAATAATGCTTTTGATAGGCCCAAAATAACCAGCTTCTCTGGGATATAAGCAACAAGATATTTGATTTGGGACATTTCCAAATTCCCCAAACTTTTTTTTTTTTTTTTTTTTTTTTTTTTTTTTTTTAATGTGAGACAGTCTTGCTCTGTCATCCGGGCTATAGTGCAGTGGTGTGATCTTGGCTCACTGCAACCTCCACCTCCCAGGTTCAAGCGATTCTTCTGCCTCAGCCTCCCAAGTAACTGGGGTTACAGGTGCCTGCCACCACGCCCGGCTAATTTTTGTATTTTTAGTAAGACAGGGTTTCACCATGTTGGCCAGGCTGGTCTCGAACTCATGACCACAGGTGATCCGCCTGCCTTAATTTCCCAAAGTGCTGGGATTATAGGCCTGAGCCACTGTCCCTGGCCTATTATTAATTAAGATGAATGTTAATACAAACTGTGCTATGGGACATTTATAGGGTAGCTACAGTTTAAAGAAAAATAATTCTCTTACTTGAGACAGGTAGAAGGCATGGCAGATAGGACTTTGGCAAAGAATAGTCGCAAGAAAGCCGAAGACTGTGGGGAAATGCAAGTCTGTGGATACACAGGTTGATACAGTCTCTCTTAGAGGGCATGAATGAGGAAGAAGGACTTTAACACTTATTTAGTACCTACTCTATGCTGGGGACTGGGATAGGCACTTTGCAGACACCATCATTTAAAAAGTTCCTTAAGAATCCCTCAATCCTTCTTCTACAGTCTCCAGCTCAATGATGTTAAGTGATTCCTCCATGCCACTAAATTAGAAAGTGGTAGGAACTCACATTCAAACCCAGGTCTGACCAACTTCAAAGGCCAGGAGGCTGTTTCCTTCATTCCATGGCTGTTCCCTCAAGAGTATGGGGATCAACCTCTCTTCCAAGGTTGATCAAGGTCTCTATCAATACTGAGATTCTGGGACACAGATTAGAAGACACAGAAGAATGGCCCAGCCTTTTTCACCTGTTACTGAATTTTGTCTCCATGTGTCTGAAGGGTACTCCGCCATCATCATTTTCATTTATCCCAAGAAAGGCGGCTCCCTGTGTGGAGGTGGTGGCCACTAACACTTTGGCTGACCTGAGTAGTCAACCTTCTCATTTTTGCTGGTAGGATTTGAGAGACTATGGGGGAGATGGCACATGAGCCAATGAAGGATTAGTGGGGTTCTATGTTGTTGTAATGAACTTTATGATGTTAGTTTGTGGTTTCATGTAGCCTCATAAAACAAGCTGGATGGTGATTATGTCACTTCCTCTACCGTCCTGGCAGAGATGAGGCCTTCTTTAGTGCCTGGAGTATTTCCTGATGCTCCACTCAGGCCAGCTCACTTTTCAGATTTTAATGTGTTCCTGTAAGAGGTGTGGAAAAGAAAAGAAGCAGAAGGGGTGGGGGAAAGCCATCAGCCCAAGTTGTGACAAATGACTGATGTCAGAGCATGGTACCGAAACTTACAGAAACAGGCCTATTGGCTTGGGCAGTAAATAAATAAGCCAGTTACACATTTCCTGGATGGCTGGCAAAAGTGTTGTTGTCAAAGCAACGCCCGCATTGAGCTTGCTTTGCTTATGCAAGTCCTCAACCTCTGCCTCTGCCCCAACCCCAAGCTACCTGAGGAGGAGGAGGAGCTGAGTGAGGGGGAGGGACCAACAGATTTGTCCCCTGTGCAGGCTGCCTGCCTGCTTGAGTTACATCCACAAATGCCTCGGAAGCAGCCGGCTGGCTGCATCTTTCTCCTCACATTCCTGGGTCTGTCTGGGCTGGTTGGCGCAGTTACCAGAACATACTACATTGGGATTGTGGAAGAATACTGGAACTATGTACCCCAAGGGAAGAATGTTATTACTGGGAAAAGTTTCACGGAAGACAAGTGAGTGAACTTAGGGTCCTCTTTGACTCCCAGGTTTGGCCTCTTTTTGACTCTGCATGGGGAAGGTTGTATTTCTTGGGTACTTGTAATTGGGGTGAGTTGATCTAGACCAAGAGAAGATGTTTTGTTTTTTTGCTTGAAGATCCCTAGTATGGATGGGTGTGTAATTTGGAAGAGATATTCATAGCTCCATATATTTGTTGAGCCACCTATTAACAGCCTTGCCTGTGAAGAGGCATATACACAACCAGGTGTTTGACAATTTTCACCAGGCACTACTAGTAACTTCTGGGGGATTCTGTTTGTTTGTTTGTTTTTAAATGACAATACTTGGGATGAAGATTTGAGAAATTTTAGGAATTCCTTACTGTTAAAACACAGTGTTTTCTTAGTTTGTATTTTTGGAATGAAGCATCATAATTGAAGATGAGTAAGCTAAGTCATGTTTTTCAATGTTTAAAAGAGAGGGAAGTCACAGGAGATTTGCCTGCTATTTTCAGAGTTTCCTTGAGTCTACTTAGAGATAGCTCTTTCACTGGTAAAAAGTCTATTCCAGCTCCAAGTCATTCATACTGAGGGCAATATTTTATCCCAGAACCCATAGCATAGCTAGGTGAGATGGTGCCACGGTGTTCTATGTTCTTGATTTTTAATTTGGGGCACAAAATAACCCTTGCTCCCTGCCCCCTCCAGGGCCTAATATCTTAACTATCTAGTTTGTTTCATGGATCTCCCTCTGAAGTCACCTCCTGACTCCAGAAGCTGCCATGCTATTTTCAACTTTGTGGTTAGTAGAACATCTTTTGAGATGTTTTGGCAACCTCTGTTGGATATTTGAATGCTTGCTTCTTTTCTGATAGGCAGAACCCATTGCATTCAGCATCCATGTTCCATTTCCTAAAGATGAGTTTAGTTGATAAAACTCAGGAACAGCACAGGGCCTAGCAAAAAGTCTTTAAGAGCCGGGGCCCCTTGTCTTTGAGGAAAGACCAAAGATCCAGTTGACTTGGAAATACAGCTTCCAAGTTTTCTAACAACACCAAGGTGGTATAGTCATGTTTTGTTTACCAAAGATAAAGCCTATGCCAGACAAGCTGCCAAGGAAGACTTTTCCTTAAGCTTTGTACCAGGAAATATAATGTCTGCAGGGCTATTTCCAAAGGAAACTCTTGATTGCTTTCAATCCCACATCTGCTGACCATTGGTGGTGGTGTCTTTACTGTGATGAATAGCTATGGGATTGAAAGGGTACCCAAAATGCCAGGAGCCTTCTCTACAAATAGAGCTCTGCTATTCTCAGAGAGGGCTCAGTAGGAAACGGTCAATGTGAGCAGCTACTGGGGATAAGAATATTGAAAATGTATACACTGAGTGTAATGAATATAGCGTTTAAATGTGATACTGGATTGCTTTTCCATAAGATTAACACTCACAGAAATTCTGTCTTCTTCCTATAATGCCCATGTCACTATAACTGTGTATGGACATTTGTTCTGACCCAAAAATTCTATGAGGGATTTTTCAATTCATTACTGCTTGCAGATATTATTCTCATTTTATGAACCAGGAACCAAGTCTCTGAGGTTAAATACCTGCCAGAGTTTATAGAGTAAATGTCTGATATTTAAAGGACCAGGAGAGCCAGGTGCTCAGAATTCCACCATGAGTGGAAAGAACCTGAAATAGAAATCTGGAGACCTGACTTCTAGCACTTGCTTTGCCCAACTTGGTGTGTAATCTTGAACATGTCACATAATCTCTCTGAATATCACTTCCTTTAATCTGTGTAAGAAGGGAGTTGAATGTAATCCATAGAGTCACTTGAGAAGTGTAATGCCAAAGCATTAGAAATAATTTTGAAACTGAATGAAAAATATCTTACCTGACTTGCCAGTTCTAGAAAGATTTTTGCAATGGTGAATGAAAGGAGACAGATGATTTGCAAACGTTCAGTCCTAGAAATTAGAGTTAGAGAAGATGTGGGACTGATCGTGGACCTATGTGACAACTTTTGAAGTAGTCTGTATTTTTCTTTCTCCATTTTTCCCCTATCCTTTAAGAATTATCTCCAATTCCTCACTTCATACATGAAGCTTTCCCCCATGACCCTGGCTTGTTCTGGTCTGTTTCCTTCCTAACCACTCATGGAGCTTGGGGTCTTTATCATGAACTTAGACACTGCATTTTCTTCCCTCTGCATTGCCCTCTAATTGCTTGATGTACATCAGTCATGTCTGCAGCTGCAGTAAAACACCATGATGATAGATAAGAAGTTTGGGCATACATTTAATAGTCCCCCTTCCCTACACGAGCTTTGTCATTGACAGTATCCCATGGAGGATCTAGCATAGGGCAGGCATTCAAAATCATTGAAGTAAAAACGAATCACCTGATCGAATGAGTTGTTCTAGTTGCTTCATCTTTGAATAAGGGGAATGGGCAAAAATCTGGGGGAAAAGATGGTGGGTGCCAAAGTTTCGGTAACGTAAAAACATTTGGAAACCAAAGTTAGGCACATCCTGATGCACAAGGATGAGATCAGGAATGAATTGAAATCATTTCACTGAGACTCTGTAGCCCTTAGATGGTGCAATTTAATTTTCCTACTTGGTACCTTTGCTTGATTATAGGGTTCAAAAATATAATTGAGTCTGTAATCACTAATGTTTCCTAGAAAGTATAGGATTTAGGAGTTAGATTCTATTTAGGAATATTTTCTCCAGATAAATATACTTCTTCTCCTCCTCCCTGGAGTAAATGGGGGCACCAGGCTCCTTTGAGTTGCCTGGGGATGGTGTCAGTATTTTGATCTATTTATACCAGTCCTGCTCAGGCTCATAAAGTGCTTAATTAAGGTGTGCATTTGGTGGTAAAGCCTGGTCTTTAATGGAACTAGAGTAGGGTCATCTTATTTAAAGCCACAGTTCTCACCATAGACCCCATTAGACAATCAACACATATTCTGGCATTTTCTTCCCAGTGAAGAAACTGGGGTTTCATGGATGCTAACTCATGGGTGCTAACTCATGAGTTTTCATGGATGCTAACTCATGGGTGGAACTGCGCTTAAACACAAATGAGGCTAGCCACTGTTCAAACCTCAAGTTTGTAGGGTCTGTTAGTTGACCCAGCCACATCACTGCATCAGCCCAGTGGGTGGCAAGGGGCTTGGACTATTCTAAGAAGCAGGCCCTAGGACGGGTGTGAGAGAGAACTCACACATCTATCTGAAAGAAGGACCAACTGAGGGGAATCAGGGAGGAGACAGAGGTTTTTGTGAGCTTTGAAATAAAGAAAAGAATATAATCTGGTTAGTGCATAGTCTAAACAAACGGTAACTTTCAAACCTCAACTTCTGTCTTATCAGCACCAAAAATATTTTGTTTAGACTAATACCATATGCATCTCTTGGAGCTGCTGTTATATCCTATATCAGTGAGTGAGTGTTTCTAGCTGCCACTAGGGACTGGAGTATAATGTCTTTAACAAATTAGGATTTTGTATTCATTTGTAGAAGAATCCGGAAGTGGGCAGTCCAAGGCTGGTGGGATAGATGGTATAATAGGATCTCAGGGACTTTCCACCTAATTTATGTGCTTTAAACCCTATGTGGTTTCCCTCCTCAAGCACATTCATGGTCACAAGATTGCTGCTGGATCTCCAGCCATCATGTCTATATTCCAGGAAGAAAGAGAGGAAGGGAAAAGGTAGAAGCAGAACAATTTTTGCTGCATCTGCCTTTTAAAGGGTTCTCACTGAAACCCTACCCAACTGATTTTACTTACATCTCATTCGATATGCATAGCCACAAAGAGAACTTAAAAAAATATAATCTTTCAGCTGTGTGCTTTTCTGCCTGAATAAAGATAGAATTTGTCTCTGACACTAAGAAAGAAGGGGAGCATGACTATTGCAAGGCAGCTGGCAGTCCCTGCTACCCTCTTCTATCTCAGTTCTCCCCTGTTTTCCAGGATTCACAGGCATCCTCTTAGTCCCCATCTTCCTTTTCCCACTTCCATATGATGGGCCCCCACCTCCATATGATGGGCCCCCAAGGCCTGGTTAGCAGGATCTGAAAGATAACTCATTAACAGTATAATAAGTTATCTAAGTGTCACTGAGTATTTACTATGCTCCAGGCATTGCTTTAAAAGGTTAGCACACCATGAAGTAGGGTGACCAATCTTCTGTACCTGAGAGGGAGATCAGGGGGCATCGGGACTATTTCCCCAGCCAAGTGTAGCCCAGCCTTGGTCTGAGGGAGATGCCGTGGCAGACCAGTTTGCTGGTAAAGTATTGGGCTCTGGCATCAACTGTTACATTTAAAATTCTTGTCCCACTTTATGGGTGAGTAATTCAGTCTCTCTTTGCCTCAGTTTTCTCATCAGTAAAATGGGGATAGCGATAGTACTTGCTTTGAGGGTGTATTAGTTCCCTGTGGCTGCTATAACATATTACCACAAACTAGGTGACTTCAAACAACAGCAATTTATTCTCCCCCAGTTATGGAGGCCAGAAGTCTGAACTGAACGTGTTGGCAGGGCCACACTGCCTCTGGAGGTTCTAAGGGAGGGGCCATTCCTTGACTTTTCCAGGTTCTGGTATCTGCCAGCATTCCTTGGCTGTGGCTGCATCACTCTGATCTCTGCTTCCACTTTCATATTGTCTTGTTCTCTGTGTGTGTCTAGCCTATCTTTGCCTCTTACTTATAAGGACACTTTTGATGGTGTTTAGGGCCCACCCAACTAACCCAGGATGATCTCCCCATCTCGAGATCCTTAACTTAATCACATCTGCAAAGACCCATTTTTCCAATAAGTTTCTGTGGATGAGGACTGTGGAGTTGTCTTTGGGACTTAGGATCTGCAGATACTCAGACACAGTGCCTGCCACTTGAGAGCACTGATCAGCTCTCATGGTAGCTCTGCTGTCTCATGGGGTTCTCTGGAGAGCAGGAGCCCTGGGGGAAAGACATTGGCTAGTCACATTTTCCTCTTTTCTAACAAAGCTGTACACTTGACCAGAAATAATCATAACTGTCATTGATTCAGCACCACTCTCCCCGTTGCTGTTTGGGGGGTTCCACACCTATTCTCACTGAATCCTTATGATAGCTCTATCACAGTCACCAGTTTACAGCAGAGGAAACTGGGTTCAGCGAGGTTAAGTCTTTTCCCCATTTCACAACCAGCAAGTGAGAGAGTTGGGATTCAAGCTCATTCTCCTTCCCCCTCATCATGGCATTTGTTTTGAAAATGCCTTGTGTATGTGCTGGAGGGCTTCTGTGGAAATGAAGAGTGAAAAGCGAGGACCCAAGACATAGGTGGTGCGAGGGGACCCAGAGTGAAAGAATGTATCTAGAAGCACATCATCCAGATGCTATTAAAAATTATTAATCTAATAGGGAGGGTGCAGCTTCACCAAACTGAATGTGTAATCTCTGTCTCCACCCTTCCTTTTGCCAAGTGGCACTTGTCTCAATCTCATCCTTTTTTCTCCTTGATGAAGAATGTTTCTTCTCAAGCTCAGACAATATTTCTTGTCCTTATTGTGACCCTTATGATCTCACGTGTTGGCTCTGATCACACTCTCTGCTAAGGTTATTTTGCAGTTTATCTTCATCCTGTATTTCCCTGCCCTCTCCAGACATGTGGGCTCTGGACAGTAGAGTTGGCAGTTAACATTGTAAAACTGTGTGTTTATTGTCAAATGCATACGTTTTGTTTCCCAACTAGATGGTAGAACTCTTGCATGCAGGGACTGAGATTAATACATCTCGGCCCCAGCTTCTAGTTTTATGTTCCAGACATAGTAGATGATCAGCAATTGTTCCAAGGAAGCGATTGGAAAACATTCCGCTAAAAGATGCAGGGGTCATGGGATTGCAGGTGTAGTTTACACCCCTGCAAGCTACGAACTCCTGAGAATATAACCTGGAAGTCCAACTCTGCACTGTGTAGGGGATTCCCAAGGGCAGGTTTGTTCTGATAATGATTAATGTCCCCTGCTTTTGGAAGATATCTCCCTCCACAGGATTGACCCCGGGCACCTGGCAATGTAATGTTCCAAGTCCCCATCTTGTCTTTAAGGCAGTTGCTAATGGTAACCTTCCTGGACTCACTGGATTCCTTTGCAGCAGGAAGTAGACACCTCCTTAGCTTGAGTCAAGATGTTAGAATGCAGACTGAAAATGTTCTTGAGGGATAGTGATTGCTCAGCCCCTCGCCATGGCTACGCAATGAACAACAGATGGCTCACCAATGTGACATTCTAATGAATATACTCCATTTAAATTGGAGGCTGCTTCATGGGGATGACTCCCTTGAAGTTACTTCCTTACTTTGTTTCTTGGGCAAATTTGCATTTTATAGAACTCAAAGGAGCTGGAGTTTCTGTTCTACTATTACAAATGCATAATATGTTCTCAATGGCTGGTTTGCTGTGTAGACACTAAAACAAACTGCTTTCTCTTCTCTTACTTCTATCCCTTGCCACTTCTTTTTTTTTTTTACTTTCTTTTTTTTTTTTTTTTTTTTTTTTTTCAACAATTGAAGAATGGAAATGCTATTTATTTTAATTACTTGCATATATTAACCATTACTGAGTTTTTTCACTGAATTTGAACTATTTGTCCTAAGTTATAAATTGATTGAATGTACTTTATTCTTTGACATTTTCTTTCTTTCCCTTTTTTTTCGGTGATACATTTTATCTCAGCTTCTAATAGTTATCTGTCAGGAAAACACTGCTTCCACAATAGGCTTCATGTGTCTCTCTGTATTACATATTTTCTTTAAGGTCTTCCTTTGTGGTTTCTTTTTTTTTTTTTTTTTTTAATTTATTTATTATTATTATACTTTAAGTTGTAGGGTACATGTGCATAACGTGCAGGTTTGTTACATATGTATACTTGTGCCATGTTGGTCTGCTGCACCCATCAACTCGTCATTTGCATCAGGTATAACTCCCAATGCAATCCCTCCCCCCTCCCCCCTCCCCATGATAGGCCCCGGTGTGTGATGTTCCCCTTCCTGAGTCCAAGTGATCTCATTGTTCAGTTCCCACCTATGAGTGAGAACATGCGGTG
Organism: Theropithecus gelada; assembly: GCF_003255815.1. NCBI lineage: Eukaryota > Metazoa > Chordata > Mammalia > Primates > Cercopithecidae > Theropithecus > Theropithecus gelada. The sequence goes on from NC_037682.1 coordinate 85,994,509, forward strand.
TTTGGTTTTCTGTTCTTGTGATAGTTTGCTAAGAATGATGGTTTCCAGCTGCATCCATGTCCCTACAAAGGACGCAAACTCATCCTTTTTTATGGCTGCATAGTATTCCATGGTGTATATGTGCCACATTTTCTTAATCCAATCTGTCACTGATGGACATTTGGGTTGATTCCAAGTCTTTGCTATTGTGAATAGTGCTGCAATAAACATACGTGTGCATGTGTCTTTATAGCAGCATAATTTATAATCCTTTGGGTATATCCCCAGTAATGGGATGGCTGGGTCATATGGTACATCTAGTTCTAGATCCTTGAGGAATCGCCATACTGTTTTCCATAATGGTTGAACTAGTTTACAATCCCACCAACAGTGTAAAAGTGTTCCTATTTCTCCACATCCTCTCCAGCACCTGTTGTTTCCTGACTTTTGAATGATCGCCATTCTAACTGGTGTGAGATGGTATCTCATTGTGGTTTTGATTTGCATTTCTCTGATGGCCAGTGATGATGAGCATTTTTTCATATGTCTGTTGGCTGTATGAATGTCTTCTTTTGAGAAATGTCTGTTCATATCCTTTGCCCACTTTTTGATGGGGTTGTTTGTTTTTTTCTTGTAAATTTGTTTGAGTTCTTTGTAGGTTCTGGATATTAGCCCTTTGTCAGATGAGTAGATTGCAAAAATTTTCTCCCATTCTGTAGGTTGCCTGTTCACTCTGATGGTAGTTTCTTTTGCTGTGCAGAAGCTCTTTAGTTTAATTAGATCCCATTTGTCAATTTTAGCTTTTGCTGCCGTTGCTTTTGGTGTTTTAGACATGAAGTCTTTGCCCATGCCTATGTCCTGAATGGTACTACCTAGGTTTTCCTCTAGGATTTTTATGGTATTAGGTCTAACATTTAAGTCTCTAATCCATCTTGAATTAATTTTCGTATAAGGAGTAAGGAAAGGATCCAGTTTCAGCTTTCTACTTATGGCTAGCCAATTTTCCCAGCACCATTTATTAAATAGGGAATCCTTTCCCCATTTCTTGTTTCTCTCAGGTTTGTCAAAGATCAGATGGCTGTAGATGTGTGGTATTATTTCTGAGGACTCTGTTCTGTTCCATTGGTCTATATCTCTGTTTTGGTACCAGTACCATGCTGTTTTGGTTACTGTAGCCTTGTAGTATAGTTTGAAGTCAGGTAGCGTGATGCCTCCAGCTTTGTTCTTTTGACTTAGGATTGTCTTGGAGATGCGGGCTCTTTTTTGGTTCCATATGAACTTTAAAGCAGTTTTTTCCAATTCTGTGAAGAAACTCATTGGTAGCTTGATGGGGATGGCATTGAATCTATAAATTACCTTGGGCAGTATGGCCATTTTCACGATATTGATTCTTCCTATCCATGAGCATGGTATGTTCTTCCATTTGTTTGTGTCCTCTTTTATTTCACTGAGCAGTGGTTTGTAGTTCTCCTTGAAGAGGTCCTTTACATCCCTTGTAAGTTGGATTCCTAGGTATTTTATTCTCTTTGAAGCAATTGTGAATGGAAGTTCATTCATGATTTGGCTCTGTGTTTGTCTGTTATTGGTGTATAAGAATGCTTGTGATTTTTGCACATTAATTTTGTATCCTGAGACTTTGCTGAAGTTGCTTATCAGCTTAAGGAGATTTTGGGCTGAGACAATGGGGTTTTCTAAATATACAATCATGTCATCTGCAAACAGGGACAATTTGACTTCTTCTTTTCCTAACTGAATACCCCTGATTTCTTTCTCTTGCCTAATTGCCCTAGCCAGAACTTCCAACACTATGTTGAATAGGAGTGGTGAGAGAGGGCATCCCTGTCTTGTGCCAGTTTTCAAAGGGAATTTTTCCAGTTTTTGCCCATTCAGTATGATATTGGCTGTGGGTTTGTCATAAATAGCTCTTATTATTTTGAGGTACGTTCCATCAATACCGAATTTATTGAGCGTTTTTAGCATGAAGGGCTGTTGAATTTTGTCAAAAGCCTTTTCTGCATCTATTGAGATAATCATGTGGTTCTTGTCTTTGGTTCTGTTTATATGCTGGATTATGTTTATTGATTTGCGAATGTTGAACCAGCCTTGCATCCCAGGGATGAAGCCCACTTGATCATGGTGGATAAGCTTTTTGATGTGTTGTTGAATCCGGTTTGCCAGTATTTTATTGAGGATTTTTGCATCGATGTTCATCAGGGATATTGGTCTAAAATTCTCTTTTTTTGTTGTGTCTCTGCCAGGCTTTGGTATCAGGATGATGTTGGCCTCATAAAATGAGTTAGGGAGGATTCCCTCTTTTTCTATTGATTGGAATAGTTTCAGAAGGAATGGTACCAACTCCTCCTTATACCTCTGGTAGAATTCAGCTGTGAATCCATCTGGTCCTGGACTTTTTTTGGTTGGTAGGCTATTAATTATTGCCTCAATTTCAGAGCCTACTATTGGTCTATTCAGGGATTCAACTTCTTCCTAGTTTAGTCTTGGAAGAGTATAAGTGTCCAGGAAATTATCCATTTCTTCTAGGTTTTCCAGTTTATTTGCGTAGAGGTGTTTATAGTATTCTCTGATGGTAGTTTGTATTTCTGTGGGGTCGGTGGTGATATCCCCTTTATCATTTTTAATTGCGTCGATTTGATTCTTCTCTCTTTTCTTCTTTATTAGTCTTGCTAGTGGTCTGTCAATTTTGTTGATCTTTTCAAAAAACCAACTCCTGGATTCATTGATTTTTTGGAGGGTTTTTTGTGTCTCTATCTCCTTCAGTTCTGCTCTGATCTTAGTTATTTCTAGCCTTCTGCTAGCTTTCGAATGTGTTTGCTCTTGCTTCTCTAGTTCTTTTAATTGCGATGTTAGAGTGTCAATTTTTGATCTTTCCTGCTTTCTCTTGTGGGCATTTAGTGCTATAAATTTCCCTCTACACACTGCTTTAAATGTGTCCCAGAGATTCTGGTATGTTGTATCTTTGTTCTCATTGGTTTCAAAGAACATCTTTATTTCTGCCTTCATTTCGTTATGTACCCAGTAGTCATTCAGGAGCAGGTTGTTCAGTTTCCATGTAGTTGAGCGGTTTTGATTGAGTTTCTTAGTCCTGAGTTCTAGTTTGATTGCACTGTGGTCTGAGAGACAGTTTGTTATAATTTCTGTTCTTGTACATTTGCTGAGGAGTGCTTTACTTCCAATTACGTGGTCAATTTTGGAATAAGTACGATGTGGTGCTGAGAAGAATGTATATTCTGTTGATTTGGGGTGGAGAGTTCTATAGATGTCTATTAGGTCTGCTTGCTGCAGAGATGAGTTCAATTCCTGGATATCCTTGTTAACTTTCTGTCTTGTTGATCTGTCTAATGTTGACAGTGGAGTGTTGAAGTCTCCCATTATTATTGTATGGGAGTCTAAGTCTCTTTGTAAGTCTCTAAGGACTTGCTTTATGAATCTGGGTGCTCCTGTATTGGGTGCATATATATTTAGGATACTTAGCTCTTCCTGTTGAATTGATCCCTTTACCATTATGTAATGGCCTTCTTTGTCTCTTTTGATCTTTGATGGTTTAAAGTCTGTTTTATCAGAGACTAGGATTGCAACCCCTGCTTTTTTTTGTTCTCCATTTGCTTGGTAAATCTTCCTCCATCCCTTTATTTTCAGCCTATGTATGACTCTGCGTGTGAGATGGGTCTCCTGAATACAGCAGACTGATGGGTCTTGACTCTTTATCCAGTTTGCCAGTCTGTGTCTTTTAATTGGAGCATTTAGTCCATTTACATTTAAGGTTAAGATTGTTATGTGTGAACTTGATCCTGCCATTATGATATTAACTGGTTATTTTGCTCGTTAGTTGATGCAGTTTCTTCCTAGCCTCGATGGTCTTTACATTTTGGCATGTTTTTGCAATGGCTGGTACCGGTTGTTCCTTTCCATGTTGAGTGCTTCCTTCAGGGTCTCTTGTAAGGCAGGCCTAGTGGTGACAAAATCTCTAAGCATTTGCTTATCTGTAAAGGATTTTATTTCTCCTTCACTTATGAAACTTAGTTTGGCTGGATATGAAATTCTGGGTTTAAAATTCTTTTCTTTAAGAATGTTGAATATTGGCCCCCACTCTCTTCTGGCTTGTAGAGTTTCTGCCGAGAGATCTGCTGTGAGTCTGATGGGCTTCCCTTTGTGGGTAACCCGACCTTTCTCTCTGGCTGCCCTTAAGATTTTTTCCTTCATTTCAACTTTGGTGAATCTGGCAATTATGTGTCTTGGAGTTGCTCTTCTCGAGGAGTATCTTTGTGGCGTTCTCTGTATTTCCTGGATTTGAATGTTGGCCTGCCCTACTAGGTTGGGGAAGTTCTCCTGGATGATATCCTGAAGAGTGTTTTCCAACTTGGTTCCATTTTCCCCCTCACTTTCAGGCACCCCAATCAGACGTAGATTTGGTCTTTTTACATAATCCCATACTTCTTGCAGGCTTTGTTCATTTCTTTTTCTTCTTTTTTCTTTTGGTTTCTCTTCTCGCTTCATTTCATTCATTTGATCCTCAATCGCTGATACTCTTTCTTCCAGTTGATCGAGTCAGTTACTGAAGCTTGTGCATTTGTCACGTATTTCTCGTGTCATGGTTTTCATCTCTTTCATTTCGTTTATGACCTTCTCTGCATTAATTACTCTAGCCATCAATTCTTCCACTTTTTTTTCAAGATTTTTAGTTTCTATGCGCTGGGTACGTAATTCCTCCTTTAGCTCTGAGAAATTTGATGGACTGAAGCCTTCTTCTCTCATCTCCTCAAAGTCATTCTCCGTCCAGCTTTGATCCGTTGCTGGCAATGAGCTGCGCTCCTTTGCCGGGGGAGATGTGCTCTTATTTTTTGAATTTCCAGCTTTTCTGCCCTGCTTTTTCCCCATCTTTGTGGTTTTATCTGCCTCTGGTCTTTGATGATGGTGATGTACTGATGGGGTTTTGGTGTAGGTGTCCTTCCTGTTTGATAGTTTTCCTTCTAACAGTCAGGACCCTCAGCTGTAGGTCTGTTGGAGATTGCTTGAGGTCCACTCCAGACCCTGTTTGCCTGGGTATCAGCAGCAGAGGCTGCAGAAGATAGAATATTTCTGAACAGCGAGTGTACCTGTCTGATTCTTGCTTTGGAAGCTTCCTCTCAGGGGTGTACTCCACCCTGTGAGGTGTGGGGTGTCAGACTGCCCCTAGTGGGGGATGTCTCCCAGTTAGGCTACTCAGGGGTCAGGGACCCGCTTGAGCAGGCAGTCTGTCCCTTCTCAGATCTCAACCTCCGTGTTGGGAGATCCACTGCTCTCTTCAAAGCTGTCAGACAGAGTCCTTTGCGTCTGCAGAGCTTTCTGCTGCTTTGTTGTTGTTGTTGTTGTTGTTGTTGTGTAGCTGTGCCCTGTCCCCAGAGGTGGAGTCTACAGAGACAGGCAGGTTTCCTTGAGCTGCTGTGAGCTCCACCCAGTTGGAGCTTCCCAGCAGCTTTATTTACCTACTTAAGCCTCAGCAATGGCGGGCGCCCCTCCCCCAGCCTCGCTGCTGCCTTGCCGGTAGATCACAGACTGCTGTGCTAGCAATGAGGGAGGCTCCGTGGGTGTGGGACCCTCCCGGCCAGGTGTGGGATATGATCTCCTGGTGTGCCTGTTTGCTTAAAGCGCAATATTGGGGTGGGAGTTACCTGATTTTCCAGGTGTTGTGTGTCTCAGTTCCCCTGGCTAGGAAAAGGGATTCCCTTCCCCCTTGCGCTTCCCAGGTGAGGCGATGCCTCGCCCTGCTTCAGCTCTCGCTGGTCGGGCTGCAGCAGCTGACCAGCGCCGATCGTCCGGCACTCCCCAGTGAGATGAACCCAGTACCTCAGTTGAAAATGCAGAAATCACCGGTCTTCTGTGTCGCTCGCGCTGGGAGTTGGAGACTGGAGCTGTTCCTATTCGGCCATCTTCTTTTTTTTTACTTTCAAGGTTTTTTTTTCTATTAGTTAAAAAAGAATAGAGACAGGATCTCACTATATTGCCCAGGCTGGTCTTAAACTCCTAGCCTTAAGTGATCCTCCTGCATTGGACTCCCAAAATACTGGGATTAGGCATGAGCCACCACACCCAGCCTCAACAAATTTTTATCAAACAGTTACTATAGTTTTTGTTTTGTGTTAAGTATCTTCCTAGGGTACCTTCATGGGTCAACCCTGTCCTACTCTTGATGTGGAGTCAGTGAAGGGGAAGAAGTCCTGGGACAAGGAGGAAGCTATGGGTTCTCTTCACTGTCTAAGCAGGAGGCTCCTCCCACAGCAGAGGAGGAGAGGGTCTTGCGATAATAATTAAACCCCCGACCCAGAAGTGACACATGGCATTTCCACTCACAGCCCATTTGCCAGAACACTATGGCCCATCAAACTTGCAAAAGCAGAATCATTGTGGTCTTCTTTGGTTAGGGGGAAAGAAGAATTAGTATAGGCAAGCCCTGAAAAGTTCTACTACACGAATCATTTGGTGATCTTAGGACAAATACAGATGCCATGGTCTTGCCAGTAGAAAGTCTGATTCCATCGCCTGAGAATAAAAATTTGGCAAATGTTCCAAATGAGTCTGATGCAAGTGGTACATGGGTGGACATTTGGGAACCACTGCTTTAGAAAACCCAATCCCCCCTTGGGGTGACTATTGGCTGTAGAGGTGATAAGACTGATATGTGTCCAGGAATATGAAAAACAGTCAGTGTATAACTCAGTGCCAAAATATGAAGCATATATAATAAATGCTGCAGTCCCTACAGGGACTCAGCAAACACTTCACTGCCCCTCCTGATACTTATTTTGTCTCTTATTTGGGTGCCTTTGCCAAACAACTCATGGTAAGACCTGGTCTTGTGGAGGTGATGGAGAAAGGTCGTAGGCAGAGGTGGAGTCAGGACCTTTTAGCAGATGAAAAGCAGCAGTACATATGTGAAGATGTGAGCATGTGTGCTCCACATGCATTTGCATGTGTGTATACTTTTGTGTCTTCATGTGCGTGGTGGGAGAACAGGGTAGAGAAGTAGAGTCCAATGTCCATCCTTCCCTGCAGGACCTGTTGGAATGATAAGATCCTATGAATAGTAGTGTTGTATTATAGCTTTTTACATATCAGGCTGAACCCAGAGAGCATACCAGAGATTCCGAATTAATCCTTGCTGTGCCACCTTACTGGGTGACCCATTGTCAGCTATAAAACTGGGCAATCTGAGGCTTATTAGCAAGCTTGGGGATGACTCAATTCTTCCTCTGCCTCTTCCTCTTCCTCTTTCTTCTCCTTTTGAACAGCCTGTTCAATCAGGAGTTGTATTCAGCTACTTGTTAACAGAATCCTAAAAAACAGAAGTGGTTTAAATCGATTAAAGATTAAAGATTTATTATTATTGCTTACATAAAAGAGAGCCAGAGGTTGGCAATCATCTGGGTCCCAGGTTCCTTTTGGCTTTCACTTGACCATCCCTAGGGTGTGATCCTCTTCCTCATTATCTCAAGATGGCTGCTGGAGCTCCAGTCATCTTATCTACATTTCAGGCATGAATAAAGGGAAGAGAAGAGGATAAAAAGGGTGTCTTCCAGCTACACCTGGAGAAGTATCATTGAATGACTTCTGCTTACATCTGATTGCCTACAATTATGTCACATGACTATTCCAAGTTGCAAGCAAGGACTGAGAAATGTAACAGCCTCTATTATAAAGGTCCAGGGTCAGGCATCCCAACTTTTATATCCCATTCTCTTGCACAGGGAAGTATAAATCTTTGCCTTATAGAATGGGAGAGGGCTAACTCTTGCTCCTAGGTAGACACATGCAGGCTTGGTGGATGCTTGGATACAAGAGACCCAAAGTGTTCATAGACAGGCCCAAGGCTTCAGCCTCAATGCCTGAGAGGAGAGTTGGCAAGCCAGAGACTGAGCAGGGATTCTCTCCCCTCCAACTCATTGAGCAGATGCCATGCTCTCTGCTCCAGAGGCCAATCCCCTTGCAGAGCACAACTCAATCCAACAACACCCTTTGTTGTGGCAGTTTTGTTTTTAGAAATAGAAGGCATGCAAGAGAATTTTGGCCCCTTGGTGGCCGAACAGCCTGGGACTTCTTTTTTCAATAAAATATGAGCTTGTTTTTAGTATTGAAGTAGGTATAGAATAACTGCCTCTCCCGTCACAACAGTATAAAAGAGAATGAATGAAAGTAAAATTCTCATCTGTCCTCCCTCCTACCTGTGGCTTCAGTCTCATAATCTGGAGGCAACACTTTGTTTCCCTGGTCACTTTCCAGATGTGTTGTTTGCATATAGGTAAATGTGCATCGTTTTACACACACACACACACACACACACACACACACATACACACACACACAAATGGGATAATACTTTACATACGGCTCTGCAATTTGCTTTTATTTATTAGTGTCTTGGTGATCATGCCATATCAGCACCTGTAGACCACCTTATTCTTTTCTTATGGGTATGTGGCATGAATGCCATCATTTATTTACCCAGCTGCAGTTGAAGAACATTTTGGTCTTTCCAGGCTTTTGCTATCAAAACCATTCTCTTATTTTTAAAAGAGGATTCCTGTCTGGATCACATTGTTTGGATTGGAAGCTGAACCTAGTAGTTGGGGGAGAGAAAGCATTGCTGCTGCCTCTGGGAGGTCTTGCCCCGTGATTCCTGGGGTTCTTCTCTAGTCAGGCCCATCTCTGGCTTCTCCATGGGGATTCTACACCCATGGGTTCCTTCTTGTCCCAGGACCTCCTCCCTAACACGGACTCTACATCAAGGGTGGGATAGGGTTAACCCTGGGAAGGTTAATAATCGGGTGCTCTGGGAAGATAAATAGCATGGATCTCCTTCATCTATAGGAGAGGCTGAGTACTGAGGAGAGGAGAAAGTGGCCTGGTGGTGGCCGTTCTTACCTCCCTTTGGCTGCAAGCAAAAAGCAGTCCGCTCTACAGTTCACTGGACCAATTCTCCGTGGAATAGATTTTTGTGGCCACCTGTTAGTATTCGAGCATAACCTTTGGAGTCTCTTTACCCACCTCCCAAACCCCATCTCAAACAGCTAATCAAAGCCTCCTTTCCAATGACATGCAATGCTTACCTCACAGAAGTTCCAGAGGTTGCAATTTTCTCCACCTTCAATGTCATTTCCAGTGAATTTTATTCACCCTGCAATGCTTCCAGCTCCCCAGTGATGTTCCAGTGCCCTTTAGATCTGAGACCCAACTGCTCTACTCCTTAATCTGGCTCAGCTGAAGACCCCGGGGGATTCTCCAGCCTCCGAGGCCAAGGCCTGCTTCGTTAAAAGAGGCTTTGTTGCTGGTGGGTTTGACCTGGCTTACGGTTTTATTAGGTGGTCTGGGGCAGGCTGGATACCTCAGCTGGTTAGAGAGCGGGAGTGATAATCACTTTTTAGCTTGACTTTTAAACCTGGCTGTGCTCTCTTTAAAGTCTTTTCTTTTTAATTTTGCTATGCTGTACGCTTCAGTTTACAAATTAGAAAATGTCAAGGTGGCTGTAAACCCCATTTGTTAGCAGGTCCCAACAGTTTTTGGGAGGCATACCCAGCAAACTGAAGCCTATAATGTTGTTATAGTAGGTAGCTAGTCAGGCATGAGCAGGGCAGGAGAGGGGTCTGACCAGGAATGTCAGGTAACCATCAGGTGATGGGCAGGCAGGCAGTTAACTGTCTCTCTAAAATAATAATAGGTCACAGTCAGTGCCAGGGAAAGGCAGTCTCCCTATAGATAGAAAAAACCTGAAACTGGTGATCAGCAGCTTCCTGATAAGATCTCAGGAGTTAGGCAAATGGGCTCAAGCAAGTGCATTGAGGGGCAAAATGGCAGAGTTTAACTGACATATGACCTTCCAGGGACATTCCACCGGTAAGGGAAGAATGCCTCACGTGAGCATGCGTGCAGCTCCGGTAAACGTACTGCACATAGTCATCTCCCAAGTGCTGGCAGGCCACTGCACATATGGACAACCCATGCCAAGGGAAGAATCAGGGGAGAGGGGACGCAAGAGCCCGGAAGTATGCCAACGTATAAAACCCCAAGTCAAAAGGTCAAACTGCACGCTTGTCTTTCAAGTTGCCCGCTTGGCCCTCTTCCAAGTGTACTTTCCTTCCTTTTGTTCCTACTCTAAAGCTTGCTAATAAACTTTCATTCCTGCTCTAAAACTTGCCCCGGTCTCTCCTTCTACCTTATGCCCCTTAGTTGAATTCTTTCTTCTGAGGAGGCAAGGATTTAGGTTGCTGCAGGCCCGTATGAATTTGCTGCTGATAACAAGGTTCGTATGTTGAATTTCTGAGAGATGTTCACTGGATATTTTCTGATGGGCACAAACTATACCCTGGACCCAGGAATCATTAGATAAATACCTTATGTATTTTGGTTTTAAGGAGGGCCTAGTAAATGAATATGGGTGGCTTATTCCCTAACCTTTGCCACTATGAGAAAACAACTCAGTGTGTGTCCTCCCACTAGTAAGATATGGTGTCATCCAGGTGTAGAGAGGACCCGAAGACTCTGGAGTACTGTGTGGCCTGGCCATTTGTGTAGGGCAAGAAGAGCAACTATATGCCTGGAGTGCCCCCAGCCTCATATCCACAGGAGACATCTAGTGTGGATCATGGCATTCTTCTCTCATTGAACTCAACCTTGACTTCTTTTCTAAGCAATTGCCACCAATCAGATTTGGTGCACAAGGTAAAATTTATTGGCTATCCTGGACCTAGAGGGTATTCAAATATGGCAATCTATGCTTTTCAGCAAATATAGTTTGCAACACTATCCCAGCTTTAGCTTGCCAATATGGGGACAAACTCACACTTGTTTGTTTGTTTTTGAGTGCTAAAGCCATTAAACACCAACTCTGTCAGGCAAGTTGCTGGGGCTTAGGAATAAAAAGGATGTTTAAAGGGGTTTTGTCTTCAATGAGCTCGCAAACCGGAGATGTGTATATCTCACTGTAACACACTTTGGTGAGTACCATTATTAGCACATGAACAGAGCACTGTGTATGTAGAGAGGAGGAAAAGAGGAAGAGTGTGAACCTACCTCAAAGGGTGCTTGGCAAGTAGAAAATGAGGAAGACCATGAAGGCCCAGGAAAAAGAATGCGCGGAAGTCTTAAAATGCTGAAAGGACATGGTGTGTACCAAGAAGAAAGTGTCTGATCTGGCAGAAGCACAGGGACCTGGGAGTTGGGGCAAACAGGGAGGAAATGAGGCTGGAGAGAAAAGCTGTTGCTTCAAAGAGAACTTTTTCTGTTTGATCTGAAGCTGTGGATCCTTCTCCCCAGCTTGACTCAGGTGCCCTTTCCTCCGTCTGTCTAAGTGATTCTTCCACCTTCTGGGGTTGTTCCCATCTTCTGCTCCATGCAGGAATGGATTCCAGGCTACCCCACATGTTGACCTTTAGCTCCATCATCCTGAAAAGCCTGCAGGGTGGGAAAAGCCACCATTTATTACTAAGACTGCTTAGGAGCTTTGGAGTAGAAGCTGCTTTGGAGTTTGTGCCTGAGTCACGGTATACTAACGTGATCATCTCTTTGAGGAAATGAAGATGAAGCCCTGAAAAGACCTCTTTATCTTTTGGATCTATAGTGTTTTTCCCAACCTTAATGAAGCTAACAAAGATTCATTATTTAATACAAAGGCTATCAGACCTGGTGTAACTCCATCAACAAAGGAATGTGGCTGTAAACCCTATTTGTCAGCAGGTCTGCACCTTGTCAGAAAGAAGGGAGAGCAATGCAGAAAAGGTGACATTTAGGTAAAGAAAGATAATAAAACGTTACCAAAGAAAGTCCCAGACTAGACAGGCAAGCAGATGCCACCCTGGGTCACTGGGAGTAGGAGGCCCAGCTGAATCAGATACCAAGGAATAACACCCTCTCCCCCAAATCAGGCATCAAGTTAAACAGAGCCCTTCTGAGCATACAGATGTAATGACTCAGTATTCAGAGGTGGAGGGTAAGGAAGGGGCTTGATCCAGTGAGCAGAAGCAGATGAGAAAGATCATGTGGGCAGGTATGATGAAGAGGAATCAGATATGGGATCCTTACAAAATTGTCTTCCCAAGATACAGATCTGGTCAAATACATCAGTTCAAGAATCCTCAGTAGCTCTTAGTTGAAGATATAATTATATCTAAATGCCTTAGCCCAGCACTCAAATTTCTCCACAGTTTCACTCTTAGCAAATTTTCTGGTCCTATAAAGCTGCCTGTGATTTCCTGAACTGACCTCTAATTCTCTCACCTCAACACCTTTCTCAAGCTATTCCTTCTACTTGAGCAAGGTATTGAGGTGTCTCTCCCTCTGTCCTAAATTCCCATAACATGTTCTGTTCCTACAATTCTTAGCAGTTTCCTTTGTGCAGGTAACGAAGGCTTTGTTCCTCTTGACTACAAACATACTTATTTAGAGATTGTACCTTTTTCATTATTGCACTCAAAACATCTGGCCCAGTACTTTGCATACTATAAATCCTCAATCTGTACTTGTTGAAAGTCAGCAGAATGGTTTTCAAGCTTAACCAAGACTGAAACAGAGGTGATGCCCATGGGATCTTCTGGGAGAGTTCTTAAAGGAGTCATGCAGGGTGATGGGGGCAGCCAGAGCCTATGACAAAGGTAGGCAGAGCCTTCCCATTGGTCCCTCTCCAGAGTGGTCATGAAAGTCTCTTTTAAATTTAATTTTATTTATTACTTTTCTTTTATACCACCACTGAAATGCCTGAAGTTCATGGAAGCCCTTAAGGGTTTGTTTCATTAGGGTGACACAGTCATACGTGAGTATAAACTTTATATATTTTGGTCCAGGAAATATGTCCACCTCAGAAGGAGCACTGTCCCTGGGTCTGTCTCTGGACAGAATAGGAATGCAACTGAGGTACAGTTAAAGGCTAAACCCCAAGGCTCTATGAGTTTATAGCTCCACCTGCTGATGTCTGAGGCTGGGGCTTGGAACTAGACAAGGGTGCCTGACCAAGGCATCTGCCTAGGATTCTGACTTGGAGAAGGGAGAGAAGAATCAGAGAGGATCATTGTGCCCTATGCTGAGGGAGGTGAGGGATGGGAAGAGTTGGTGCAGGACACTCTAGAGGAATTTGTGAGGCCTGAGTCATCTCACAACTTTTCAGGCTCCAATGCCATAGAACAGAGCTTCTACAGTCTTCTAGATCCAACTGGTCTACCCACCTTAGAATTACCCTGACACTCACGGTGGACCTGGAATGAACAGAACTGCATGAATTGCTCATTCTGGCCCAGAGTGGGTGGCTTGAACACTCCGTTAGACACTTTTTTTTTGTATTTTTAGTAGAGACGGGGTTCCACTGTGTTAGCCAGGATGGTCTCAATCTCCTGACCTCGTGATCCACCTGTCTCGGCCTCCCAAAGTGCTGGGATTATAGGCTTGAGCCACCGCGCCCGGCCTCCGTTAGACATTAATTCCTTTGGGAAAGGCTGGGATAAGTTTCCTTTGAAAACAACTGGGAAAGAGAAAAGAAAAACAGAAAAAATATTAGGGGCACAGAAAAGTAGGAAAGAGAAGAGCTTCATGATGCCCGATAGGTGCTTAACACAGTTTTTGAATAAATTATATGAATGATTGAATTCTTGGATCTGAGTGAAAGAATAGAAAGTACAATAAAATAAAAACAGAAAAAAAATGAAAAGACATAGTCATACGATGATGAAAACAACTAGGAGTTGATTAGAGGGGAAAAAGTCAATAGCCAAATTTAAGAGATTAGAGGAACAAACAACTCTCAGACAAACTTCCTTCTATGGTTACCTGAAGCTCCAGACTCATGTCTCAGTTCCAAGTACACAAGAAAGAGATGCTTCACAAGTCCCTAAATTTTCTCGGATTTAACCAACCAGACACTCTTTGGCTGTCCCTGAACTAATCATGATGGCCCAGAGTAGGCTGGCTGGGGGATGAATGATATCAATTGGCCTGGATCACAATTCCTGCCCTAACAACTGCTTATTAGAGAAACTTGACATGCTCATGGGCTAGCCTGAGGCCCTTGCTCCCTCAGTGGGACTGGGGGATGGAGCACCACCCAAAGCACAGAGAACGAGAGCGAGAAAGGTGTGCTCTCCCGCTCTCGGCACACTCCTCACTCCTCAAAGAGTGGAGTGTGGGTGCCGAGTTGCCAAAACTTTAAAATGTCTTCTACATCAACTCTTTCTTTCTTTCTTTCTTTCTTTCTCTCTCTCTTTCTTTCTTTCTTTCTTTCTTTCTTTCTTTCTTTCTTTCTTTCTTTCTTTCTTTCTTTCTTTCTTTCTTTTCTTTCTTTCTTTTCTTTCTTTCTCTTTCTTTCTCTCTCTCTCTTTCTTTCTTCTCTCTCTCTCTTTCTTTCTTTCTTTTGCTTGAGTAACTCTTCTTTGAGACTATACTGAAGCATTACTTCCTTAAGGAAACCTCCCCTGACCTATCTTTGACTCCAGATTAGATGCCCCAGAATGTAATCTGTGTTCTCATAACTCTCCCTTCCAGAATAGGGGCTCCTTCAAGGCAGGGGCTTTGTGTTTTTTCCTCCATATCCCTAGTACTGAGGTCAGGGCTTGATATAATTAATGTTTGTTGGATAACTGAGAGAGACTAAATGCACGGACACTTGCAGGAGTGTGTCTCAGAGTAAGATGTGGCCTCTTGCCCCCAAAAGGGACACAGCTACATTGGGATGGCTGCACCCAGGAGTGCTGGAGCTTTTGCTCAAGTAGAAGCCAGTATTTACAGAGCTGGAGCTAGGATGGGAGCTCCATGCTAATCACATAGACTGAGAGTGGGGAAGAGGGCTTCACCTCTCCAGGAGAAGATTGTCTGGCAACTCTCAAGCGGTGCTATTGTTTCACGCTCCCAGACACCAGGGACTGAGTCTCCCCAACATCTAGGTCCTCAGGAGGGCATCTGGTCATCTCAAGTCTTAGAATTCTGTTTTTCTCATGTCCACCCCTTTTCTTCTATTGCACCACCCCCTTCTGGTCTCATAACAGTCTCTCTGCCCCTCAATTTTGCTCTGCCTTTTGCTCAACTCCTCTAAAACTTGCACAACACTGCCATAGAATAGTCCTTAAACACATGATTATCATGTCACCCATTTTGTGAAAAACCTCAGTGAGTCTCAGTGCTTCCAAGATAAATTTTAAATTCTCCAACCCAGAATTAAACTTGTCAGTCTATCTCCGGAACTTACATGCATCCTTATCTCTCATTCCTCACCTCCTAGACCTGTGCATCAGCCTATAACCTGCTCTTCTCATTCCATCTGTACTGCTTCCTCCTCACTGTACATCCGTTGTCCCACTTAGTGTCCTCAGTTTTCCCTTTTGTTACTCAATCCTACTTCTCCTTAATTCTTGCAATTGTCTGACCTCTTGTACCCACAGCAATCTTTTCCTTCTCCAAACCAATTTTTTTTTTTTTTTGAGACAGGATCTTGCTCTGTCATCCAGGCTGGAGTGCAGTGGTGCGATCTTGGCTCACCGCAGCCTTAACTTCCCAGGCTCAAGTGATCCTCCCACCTTGGCTTCCCAAAGTGGGATTACAAGCATGAGCCACTATGCCTGACTTTCTGCTTTTTTTTTTTTAAATGGAGTCTTGCTCTGTCACCCAGGCTGGCATGATCATGGCTCACTGCAGCCTTGACTTCTCAGGCTTGAGTGATCCTCCTGCCTCAACATCTCAGGTAGCTGGGACTACAGTCGGCCCACCACCATGCCCAGCTGTTTTTTTTTTGTTTGTTTGTTTTTGCAGAAACACGGTCTCACTATGTTGCCCAGGCTGGTCTCAAACTCCTAGGCTCAAGAGATCTGCCTGCCTTGGCCTCCTAGTGTGGGGATTACAGGTGTGGATCACTATGCCTGGCCTCCCTGAACTATTATGTTCCTAGAAATGTTGAGCCTGTATCTGTTGTATCAATCATTCACTTGACGCTTAATCATCTAAACCCATTATTTGATTACAAACTTTTTACACCATCTAGCCACATGCTGGGAATGCAGTAAATGTGCAATGAGTGTTAGTTAAATGAAAAAGCAAAGGGGAACACGTTGAGTGGAAAGGGGCAAATGTGTAGTGTGGCTTTAGAGTTCTTTGGATTTGTTTTAGTTTGGTTGTGAATACTACTTGTGCCCTTTGGCGTGCCACTTAATTGCTGAATCTCATTTCCACATTAGTAAATTGAGGATAATCTTTCCAGCCCTACAGAGATTACAGGTTATGGGGAACACCAAATGAGAGGTCATACATGCAATACTTTATAAACTCCTAATGGTAAGCTATTAGGGCTTCTCTTTTCATTTCGATTACAAAATATTTTTCTTCTTACTTTTAGACTTGCAACCTTATTTCTCGAAAGAGGGCCCAACAGGATAGGTGGTATTTACAAAAAGGCTGTTTACAGACACTTCACGGATGGAACCTACTCCATAGAGATCCCCAAACCTCCCTGGCTTGGATTCCTGGGCCCCATCTTGAGGGCTGAAGTGGGTGATGTGATTGTCATTCATTTAAAGAACTTTGCTTCTCGACCTTACTCTCTGCATCCACATGGCGTTTTCTACAACAAAGATTCGGAAGGTAAATATCAATCCTCTATTATTGGGGTCTTGTCTCTATTTCATAAGTAAGGTAACTGTCAGAGTTAAAAAGATTTTAGGAGCACAATGATTACATGGATATGTTTGTCTCCTCTCTGTCTCCTTCTGCATCCATCTCTGTCTACCTATTCTGTCTCACTCCTTTCTTGCTTTGTTTTTTTTTTGTTCTGTTTTCTGTTTTTCAGAGGTAGTCTTACTCTGTTGCCCAGGCTGGAGTGCAGTGGCATGATATCAGCTTACTGCAACCTCTGTCTCCCTGGTTCTAGATATTCTCCTGCCTCAGCCTCTGTAGTAGCTGGGATTACAGATGTGTACCACCACGCCCAGCTAATTTTTTTTGTATTTTTAGTAGAGAAAATATGGTTTCACCATGTTGGCCAGGCTGGTCTCGACTTCCTGACCTCAAATGATCTGCCCGCCTCAGCCTCTCAAAGTGCTGGAATTACTGGCATGAGCCACCATGCCTGGCTCCCCTTCATGTTTTTTCTTTCCCTTATTTCCTCCCTCTCTTCTTCCTTGCTCTTCTTTATGTTGACACAAAACTCCTCAGTACCTGCTCCACCATGCCCCAGAAGTACACTAGCTTTCTTCCTTGTCACTTAGTCATGCCTGATTTGCACATTGGATAAAGGGCAACATGCTCCTTTCACCCAGTAGCAGCCTTGGCTGTGGGTACAGTTTTATCAACAGAAGCTGATCCCCACTCCTTGCTTCAGGCTGCTATTTTTGGTGCTGCCTTTGTGAAGCAGTCCTGTCTTCCTTCTTGTGTGTACTTTAGGAGTTTCATTAGGGCAGTTTCTGGATTCCTCCCTAATTGAAAAATATTAAACAACTTTCTTAGACTTTTGAGACACAAGTATTTCTCTAACATCAAAAATAATTTTTGCATCCTGTATTTCATTCTTGCTCATGACCTGGTGGAATGAGTCAAAAGGTGCTGTACCTGCTAGGTGATTGCTTCTGGGAAATGTGCCAGCACAGTGCCATTAACTCTGAGGCAAATCACATTATCATCAAAGGGGAGTTTCTAGGCATTAACAAATATCCCAAGGCAGCCTAACTTGTGTGGCAGCTGCCCCAGCCATGTCTCTGTAAGCAGCCAGAGGAGAGAACTCTGATGGTGAACACACAACTGGGATTGCCCTTTGTTCTGCACTCTTTTCCTCCACCTGGAGTGCAGCCAAGATTTGGTAGTTCTTAATTGTTGAGGATGAGCACAAAAATTGTGCCAAGTGAACTTTAAGGTGTAACTGTGAATGCATTTTCTTTAATACAGTTTTTTTAAACTTTTATTTTATGTTTAGGGGTATATGTGCAGGTTTGTTACATAGGTAAACTTGTGTCATGGGGATTTGTTGTAAAGATTATTTCATCACCCAGGCATTAAGCCTAGTACCCATCAGTTATTTTTCCTGATCCTCTCCCTCCTCCAACCCTCCACCCTCTGCTAGGCCCCCGTGTGTGTTGTTCCCCTTTATGTGTCCATGTGTTCTCATAATTTAGCTCCCACTTATAAGTGAGAACATGCGATGTTTGGTTTTCTCTTCCTGTGTTAGTTTGCTAAGGATAATGGCCTCCAGCTTTATCCAAGTTCCTGCAAAGGACATCATCTCATTCTTTTTTATGGCTGCATAGTATTCCAAGGTGTATATGCATGACATTTTCTTTATGCAGTTTATCACTGATGGGCGTTCAGGTTGACTCCATGTGTCTTATTTATACTGCAGGTAGAAAGTAAAGCTGTACCAAGATAGTTGTTCCTGACTTTTCAAATATGGAGAAAATAGGGGCATCTTTAAGTCTAATTTTTGTCTTCTTTCCTCCATATGTTTCTGGAAAGCATACCTTAATAGAGTTAATGGTGTCCTGAAAAATCATTTAGGCCAGTGATTCTAAAGCTTTATAGGGCCACAAATTCTTTTTTCAAAAAAATTGTGGTAAAACATATGAACATAAAATTTACCATTTTAACCATTTTCAAGTGTTCAATTCAGTGGCATTAATTACATCCACAAGGTTGTACAATCATCACCATGATCTATTTCCACAACATTTTCATCATCCCAAATTGAAACTATATAGCCATTAATCAGTACCTCTCCATTCCTTCCTTTTGTTGCCCCACTGGCAACTTCTATTCTAATTTCTATGTCTATGAATTTGCTTATTCTAGGTACCTCATATAGGTGGAATCATACAATATTTGTTCTTTTGTGTCTGGCTTATTTCACTTAGCATAATATTTTCAAGGCTTAGTTATACTGTAGTATGCATCACAATGTAATTCCTTTTAAGGCTGAATAATATTCAATTGCACGTATATACCACACTTTGTTTATCCATTCATCTATTGATGGATGCTTTAGTTGTTTCCACATCATGGCTATTGTGAATAATACTGCTATAAACATTGGTGCACCACAGATCTTTCTGACCATCTGTGAGAGCCATGAGCCCTTGCACCAGAAAAATATGTATGTGCACAATTTTCTTTTTGAGATGGGGTCTTGCTGTCACTCAGACTGGGGTGCAGTAGTGCAATCATGGTTCATTGCAGCCTTGAACTCCTGGGCTCAAGTGATCCTCCTGCCTCGGCCTCCCAAGTAGTTGGGACCACAGGCACCTGCCAATATACCCGGCTAATTTTTCAAATTTTTTTCGTAGAGATGAGATCTTGCTATGTTGTCCAGGCTGGTCTCAAATTCCTGGCCTCAAGCAAACCTCCTGCCTTGGTCTCTCAAAGTGCAGAGATAACAGTCATGAGCCACTGTGCCCAGCCTGTGGATAAAATTTTGAACCCGCTTTAAAGAGATTCTCAGGGTCCCTGAAAACATTCATAGGTCCTTAAATTAAGAACATTTCAAATGTTGCTTACCCAGGAAACCTTCTTTCTATCCTGTCTGCAGGACTCTCTCATTTCAGAAGTATGTTGGTTTATCTCATAACACTTAATACTGGCCAGGCATGGTGGCTCATGCCTGTAATCCCAGCACTTTGGGAGGCCAAGGTGGGTGGATCACCTGAGGTCAGGCATTTGAGGCCAGCCTGGCCAACAGGCGAAACCTAGTCTCTACTAAAAATACAAAAAATGAGCCAGGAGTCGTGGCACATGCCTGTAACCCCAGCTATTTGGGAGGCTGAGGCAGGAGAGTCACTTGAACCTGGGAGATGGAGGTTGCAGTGAGCTGAGATCATGCCATTGCACTCCAGCCTGGGCAACAGAACAAGACTCCATCTCAAAAAAAACAAAACACAAAAAACAAAACAAAACCAAAATAAAAGCAAACCCCATTAATACTGGTATAGTAGACATACAAATGGCCAACAGGTATATTTAAAAAATGCTCAACATCACTAATCATTGGGGAAATGCAAATCAGAACTACAATGAGATCTCATCTTACCCCAGCCAAAATGGCTATGATCAAAAAGACAATAAAATGCCCTACCCCAAAACACAAAACACAAACAACCAGATACTGGCAAAGACACCAAGAAAAGAGAACACTTATACACTGTTGGTGGGAATGTAAATTAGTACAGCCACTATGGAAAACAGTATGGAGATTCTTCAAAAAATGAAAAATAGAACTACCATATGACCCAGCAGTCCCACTACTGGGTATTTATGCAAAGGAAAAGAAATCAGTTTATCAAAAGGGTATCTGCACCCCCATGTTTGTTGCAGCACTATTCGCAATGGCAAAGATATGGAATCAAACTAAGTGTCCATCAGTGGATGAACAGATAAAGAAAATGTGGTATATACACACAACAGAACACTATTTGGCCATAAAAAGCATGAAATCATGTCATTTGCAGCAACATGTATGGAACTGGAGGTCATCATGTTAAGTGAAATAAGCTAGGCACAGAAAGACAAATATAGCATGTTCTCACTCATATATGAAAGCTAAAAAAAAGTGGATTTCATGAAGATAGAGAGTAGAGTGATAGATAACAGCAGGTTGGGAAGGGTGTGTGTGGTAGGGGGATGAAGAGAGGTTGGCTAATGGGTACAAACATATTGTTAGATAGAAGGAGTAAGTTCTAATGTTCAATAGCGCCATAGGGTGACTATAGTTAACAACAATGTATTGTATATTTCAAAATAGCTAGAAGTGAGGACTTGAGATGTTCCGAACACAAAGAAATGACAAATACTCAAGGTGATGGATACCCTAAATACCCTGACTTGGTCATTTCACCTTCTATGCATATAACAGAATATCACATGTACCCCATACATGTATACACATATCACATATCAGTTTTTAAGAACTGGTACGGTAAAGGGGACCTTTTCTGTTTGCTTCCTTGTGTGTGTCTGTCTCTAAATTAGATTGTAGGGTTCCCAGGAGCAGGGACCATCTCGGATCTTGCTGGGCATTGCTTCCCAGTACCTGGCCTAGTGCTTGGCATGTGGTAAGTGCTCTCTAAACACTTTTTGTGTGCTTCCCAGATCTAGCCCAAGATCATCAATACTCAGAGGAAATGTGCTTGGACCAAAATCTTACAGTTGATTAGGAGCTGAATTGGGATGGACACAGGCTATTCATTACTATTCTATCTCCCATTCTAGGGCTCTCTCCACTGTTCCACACTGTGCCTTTGCCTATGCAGGTAGTTAAGCAGCACTGCCCATCCTGTGTGCAAATCTCAGCAGGCCACTGGGAAGTCTTGATTTTCAACCTTCCTGGGTCTACCAGAGGGATTCTTGTGAAAGTTTAGAGCAATGGCCACGTCTTTAGTTATGGGCATGAGGGACCCTTGATTTGCTTCTCCTCACCACCATATATAGTTTTTCAAAAGGTCTGTATTCATTGATAAACCTTTCACTGAGCACCCACCAGGTGCCAGACACTGATTCCGGGTCCTGAGGATAAAAGATGAATGAATCATAGGCTGTAGTAAAAAAAAAAAAAATCAATGACCATAAGTATAAGGAGTTAATTTCAGTGCTCTTAATTCTGCTCCATTGATCTATATACTTATCCTTGGACCATTGCCACAATGTCTTGATTACTGTGAACTTCTAGTTAGTTTTGAAATGGAGTCGCATAAATCCTTCAACTTTGTTATTCTTTTCAAGGCTTTTTGGCTATTTAGGTTCTTTGCCTCCATATATATATTTGATCAGCTTATTAATTTTTACCAAAAAAAAATCAGCTAGGATTTTGGTAGCAGTTGCTTTGCATTAATTTGGTTGATAAATTGTAGGAAAATTCCATCTGCATTTAAAAAACAAATGGTCATCTTGCCAATATTGAGTCTTCCAATCCATGAATATGGGATTTAGGTCTTTAATTTCTCTCAATAATGTTTTAGTTTTTAGTTTACAAGATTTGCATTTCTTTTGTTAAATTTATTCCAAAGTATTTTATTTTTTCTGTTGATATTATGAATGGAATAGTTTTCTTAATTTCATTTTTGGATTGTTTGGTGTTAGTGTGTAGAAATAGAATCAATTTTTGTATGTTGAAGTTATATTCTACTTCCTTGCTAAACTTGTTTCTTAGTAGATGTTTAGTAGATTTGCTGGAATTTTCTACATATGGACTTACACCATTGTGAATGAAGAGAGTTTTAATTCTTCCTTACCAATCTGTATACCTTTAATTTTTTTTCTTTTGACTTATTACATGGCTATAACCTTTAGGAAAATATTTAATATTAGTAGTGAGACCAGACATTCTTACCTTTTTCCCAATCTTAGGAAGAAAGCATTTTGTCTTCCTCCATAAGCATGAGGCTAGCTGTGCATTTTTTCCAGATAGCTTTTTATCAGAAAGAAAGTTTCTTTCTTTTTTTTAAATTTTGAATTTTTGTGGGAACATAGTAGATGTTTATATTTATGGGTTGCATGAGATATTTGATACAAGCATGCAATGCATAATAATAACATCACAGTACATGGAGTATCCATCACCTCAAGCATTTGTCCTTTGTGTTTCAGACAATCCAATTATACTCTCGTTATTCTAAAATGTACAATTAAATTATTTTTGACTATTGTCACCCTGTTGTGCTAGCAAATAATAGGTCTTATTAATTCTTTCTGTTTTTTTATATCCATTAACCATCCCCACTTCCTCCTACCTTTCCACTACCCTTCCTGGCCTCTGGTATCCATCCTTCTATTCTCTATTAGTTCAATTGTTCTAATTTTTAGTTCCCACAAATAAGTGAGAACATGTGAAGTTTGTCTTTCTGTGCCTAGCTTATTTCACTTAACATAATGACCTCCAGTTCCATCCACATTGTTGCAAATGACAGGATCTCATTTTTTCTTGTGACTGAATAGTACTCCATTGTGTATATGTACCACATCTTCTTTATCCATTCGTCTGCTGATAGACACAGTTGGCTTCCAAATCTTGGCTGCTGTGAATAGTGCTGCAATAAACATGGAAGTGCAGATATCTGATTTCCTTTTTGGGGGCTACATTAAAATGGGGTAAGTACCCATACCAGTGGGATTGCTGGATTGTATGATAGCTCTATTTTTAGTTGTTTGAGGAAATTTCAAACTGGTCTCCATAGTGGTTGTACTAATTTACATTCCCACCAACAATGTACAAGGATTCCCTTTTCTCCACATCCTCACTAGAATTTTTTATTGCCTGTCTTTCGAATAAAAGTCATTTTAACTGGGTTAGGAGAATATCTCATTGTAGTTTTGATTTACATTTCTCTGATGACCAATAATGTTGGGCACTTTTTCATACACCTGTTTACCATTTGTATGTCTTCTTTTGAGAAATAGCTATTCAGATCTTTTGCCCATTTTTAAACCTGGTAATTAGATTTTTTTCCTATAGAGTTCCTTATATATTCTGGCTATTAATCCCAGATAGATAGTTTGCAAATATTTTCTCCCATTTTATGGATTGTCTCTTCACTTTGTTGATTGTTTCCTTTGCTGTGTAGAAGCGTTTTAACGTAATGTGATCCCATTTGTCCACTTTTGCCTTGGTTGCCTGTGCTTATGGGGTATTACTCAAGAAATCTTTGCCAAGACTAATGTCCTGGAGAGCTTCCCCAATATTTTCTTGTTGTAGTTTTATAGTTTAAGGCCTTAAAGTTTTAATCCATTTTGATTTTATTCGATTTTTGTTTGTGATGAGAGATAGGAGTCTAGTTTTATTCTTCTGCATATGGATATCCAGTTTTCCCAGTACCATTTATTAAAGAGATTGTCTTTTCCCCAATGTATGTTCTTGGCACCTTTGTTAAAAATGAGTTCACTGTAGATGTATGGATTTATTTCCAGGTTCTCTATTCTGTTCCGTTTGTCTATGTGTCTGTTTTTATGCCAGTACCATGCCATTTGGGTTACTATAGCTCTGTAGTATAATTTGAAGTCAGGTAATGTGATTCCTCCAGTTTTGTCCTTTTTGCTTAGGATGGCTTTGGCTATTCTAGTTTTTTTGTGGTTCCATATAAATTTTAGGAATGTTTTTTCAATTTCTGTGTTGACTGTCCTTGGTATTTTGATAGGGATTGATTTGGACAGTATGAACATTTTAACAATATCGATTCTTCCAATCCATGAACATGAAATGTTTTTCCATTTTTTTGTCCTCTTCAATTTCTTTCATCAGTGTTTTATAGTTTTCATTATAGAGCTCCTTCACTGCCTTAGTTAATTTCTAGGTATTTAACTTTATTTGTAGCTACTGTAAATGGAATTACTTTCTTGATTTCTTTTTCAGATTATTCACTGTTGTCATATTGAAATGCTACTGATTTTGTATGTTGATTTTGTATCCTGTAACTTAACTAAATTTGTAAGTTATAGTAGTTTTTGGTGAAGTCTTTAGGTTTTTCCAAATATAAGATTATATCATCTTCAAATAAGGATAATTTGACTTTTTCCTGGCCAATCTGGATGTCCTTATTTCTTCCTCTTATCTGATTGCTCTAACTAGGACTGGAGGAAATTCTTTTCTATTCCTAGTTTGTTGAGAGTTTTTCACTAAGTAAGTACTGGATTTTGTTTAATACTTTTCTATATCTGTTGAGATGGTCATGTGGCTTTTCTATATCTATTGAGATATATTGATATATTATTACATTAACTAATTTTTGGATGTTAAGCCAACCTGGCAATCGTGAGATCAATCCCATTTGGCCATGGCATACAATGCTTTTTATATGCTGATGAATGTGATTTGCTAATATTTTGTTAAGAATTTTTGTGTCTAAGTCATGAGGGATATTGGTCTGTAGTTTTCTTGCGATGTCTGTATCTGATTTTGTTGTCAAGGCAATACTTGCCTCATAGAATGAATTGGAAAGTCTCCACTCTTCTATTTTCTGAAAGATTTTGTAAAGTATTGGCATGGATTTTTCTTAGTATTTGATAGAATTTTTATATAAAACCATCTAAACCTGAATTTACTTTCAGGGAGGATTTTTAGTTACTAATTCAATTTCTTGTTATACGTATATTCCAATTGTTTATTTTTATATTTTAGTCAGTTTTGGTAACTTGTGTCTTTCTAGAAATTTGTGTGTTTCATCTCAGTTGTCTAATATTTTGGCAGAAAGTTGCCTATATTTCCTTATGATACTTTTAAATTCTGTATGGTCAGTGATATCGCCTCTTTCATTCCTGACTTTGGCAATTAGTGTTCTCTTTCTCTCTTGGCCAGTCTAAATAAAGTTGTCTCAATTTTGTTGATCTTTTCTAAGTACCAACTTTTGGTTTCATCTATTTTTTTTTTCTGTTTTCTTTTTCATTGATTTCTGTTCCAATCTTTATTTCTTCTTTCTGCTTGCTTTGGATTTGTTTTTCTCTTCCTTTTCTAGTTTCTTAAGATGAAAGCTTAGGTTATTGATTTGAGAGGTTTTTAAATTTCTGAGATAGATGATTTAAAATCTAAATTTACTTTTTAAGCATGGTTTTACCTGTATCCCATACATTTTGATATTTTTGTCTTCATTTTAATTCAGTTCAAAATATTTTACAATTTCCCTTGTGATTTGTTCTTTGACCTATGGGTTACTTAGAAGTGTATCATTTTATTTCCAAATATTTAGATGATTTCAAAGATTTCTTTCTCTCAATATTTAGTTTAATTCCCTTGTGATTGAAAAATACGCTTTGTGTGATAGTAATCCTTTTCAATGTATTGAAATTTATTTTATGCCTAGTATATGGTCTACTCTGGAGAACCATCCATGTGCTCTGTAATGAAGGTATATTCTACAGTCATTGGGTACAATGTTCCAGAGACATCACTTAGGTATAATTGGTTCATAGTATTGTTCAAGTCTCCTATACCTTGCTGATTTTCTGGTTAGGTGTTCTATTAGTTATTGAGAGTTGAATATTGAAATCTTCAACAATTATTGTTGAGTTGTCTATTTGTCCTTTTTTTGGGGGGGGAAAGTCTGAGTGTCTCTTATTAACAGCAGTTTATACAGATCTGTTTTCAAAGTTCAGGCACAGAGCCCTGGAGAAGAGCAGTCTCTGAATAAGGACGCCAGGAACACAGGATGTACACATCTTCGGCAGGCATGTTTAGCCGCAGAAGGATTCAATACTTCAAATTGGAATTCCACTGGATATTTGAGAGGGACCAAAGTTGAGGGTAGAAAGAAGTCTTCAACAGGACTCAGATCTCAGTCTAGGGCTCCACTTGCACTGTCTAAGTCCATCCAAGTATTAGGACCCTGAGGGGCAAGAATCAGGCCAATCCATTTCAACAGAAGCAGATTCTTCAATCTGCACTCAGTTAGTTCACACTTGTTTCCACTGGTCCCACAGTTAAAGAGAATTGGCCTTATAGTAAGAGACAGACCACTTTCTCTCTGACCCTCTCCAGCACCTCTCTTCAGCTGCATCTGTGCAGGAACTGCTGGGAAAATTGAGGCCTGCCTTTTCAATTCAGCATGTGCCTTTACCCTCAAATATTCAATCAATGACAGGATGGAGGCTACCTGTGAACTCAGGCTGACAACTGTTCTCCCCAGTCCATCACACACATTGCCCTACCTTAGTTCTGCCAATTGCAGTACCTAGGCTGGAGCTACAGTAGACCTCAAATTGGGACCTAAAGCCAGTCTGCCTAGGCACTCGGGAATTTTTCGTAGCAGGTGTGGATAAAAAAGTAAATGAATGTGATAATGTGAGAAGAGTGAAAGAGCTTCATTTGATAATTAGACATCTGAAGTGATTTTACTTTTATTTTATTCACTTTAAGCCAATCATGAAATTTCACAGTGATTTCTCAGGTAGGAGCAGAAGGAAGACAGTGTTAAGAATCACTGGGGCTGTGGCCCAGTTGGCCTGAGGAGGTACAGGCAGGGTGGGTCCTCACTGGGGCAGCTGGAGGGGCACAGACTGCCCTGCTAGAAGGTAGATGATGTTATGAGAGCGTGAGAACTGGTATGCAATGTCATCTGCAGCTTCCGGCTTGTGCAGCTCAATCTGGCCATCACCTGTGGTGGCCAGTGAGTTGGCACTCAGCTCAGCTGCCTTGGAGACTCCCTTGGCAGAGATGATGACCACCTTTTTTTGCTGCTCAGACTTTTCCACCATGAATTTGGCCCTCTCTGATTCCTGCTGAGCCACCAGTTTCACTCCTACCACTTCTGTGAACTCCTTCCCAAAGGTCAGATGTGTTAAGGATACATCATCCAAGATGAACCCAAAGGTGGTTGCTTAGTCTGTAAGGTCGTTGCTGACCTGCCTTGGAGAACAGTTCTCTCTGGGTGATCAGTTCTCCAGCATCAAAGTAAGCCATCAGTAACATGAGGATCTTTTCACATAATCCAGGATGAGCTTAAAGGTGGCTGCTTGCTCCATAAGGTCGTTGTTAACCTGCCTGGAGACTAGCTCTCTCTGGGTGATCAGTTCTCCAGTATCAAAGTAAGTAATCAGTAACATGAGGATCTCTTAGTGTTGTACAGCAGCACACGCTCATCATAGTCCTCTCCAATGCTGGTGAAGATGTGAGGAAGGTGGCTAGTGACAGGCTGGAAGACAATGTGCACTGTAATCTTGACGTTCTGTAAATCTTCACTACCAGTGATGACTGGTGTGTTATGTGAGCAAGAGTAGCAGTCAACGATAATTGGTTTCTGTACCAATAGGATGAGAAAGTGAGTTCCTTTCCCTACTGCAATGTCCTGTACTCCATGGAATCTGCCAAAGATTTAGCTCTGTGCTCAGTATCCACATAATATAAGGCAGAGCTCACCATGCCTCCTGTAACAGCTAAGGCCAGGCTAAACTTGCCAAAGGACTCTAATACTTTGGCAGCCATGTTTCCTTCTGCTGGACTCTTTTATAGCCAGCTTCTATTCCCTGTTCTTTAAATTAAGTCAGTTTTTCCTTCATGTATTTTGATGCATTTTTGTTAGATATGAATACATTTATAACAGTTACATTTTCCTGATATATTGACCCTTTTATTGCAACAAAATATCTTTGTCTCTAATAATATTTCTTGTCTTAAAATCTATTTTGTCTGTTATTGATATAGCCTCTTACTTTTGCTATTTCAATTATTTTACTTTCAACCTATTTGTGTCTTTGAATGTAAGACACAATACAAACAGCATATAGTTGAATCTTGCTTTTTTTCCCCCAGTGTGACAATCTCTGCATTTTGATTATGGTGTTAGACCTTTCACACTTAATGTAATTATTTATTAGTTTGATTTATATTTGTCATTTTGCTAATTATTTTCTATATGTCTTATGTCTTTTTTGTTCCTCTGGTCCTCTTTTACTGCCTTCTTTTGTGTTGAACAAATATTTCTTAGAATAGTATTTTAATTTCTGTTTATTTTTTAGCCTATATATCATTGAGTCATTTTCTTATTGGTTTGCCTTGGGATTGTAATATGCACCCTAGTTTATCACTTTTACCAACTAAATTCTGGCAAAATATAGAAGCTTTGCTCCATAAAGTTCCATTCTCTCCCCCTCTTTTGTGCTATTATTGATATCTATCTATCTATCTATCTATCTATCTATCTATCTATCTATCTATCTATCTATCTATCTATCTATCTATCTATCTATAATGCCCTTCTCTAAATAAACCCAGCAATACATTGTTATATACTTGGTGCTTTATATTACTTTATGACTTTTAAAAAATAAAGAAAATAAAGGAAAATATATTTATAGAACCTCTTATATGAAGTCATATATTTCCCATTTCTGGTGCTTTTCATTTCTTCCTGTGATTTCAAGTTACTCTTTGGTGACATTTCCATTTATTATGAAGGTTGATCGTCCTTTAGTATTCCTTGTAAGGCAGTTCTGTTAGTAACAAACTCATTCAGTCTTCATTTATCTAGAATGTCTTGCCTTTAGTTTTGAGGGATAGTTTTGCTGGATATAGCATTCTTGGCTAACATTTCCTCTCTGGCACTTTGGGTATATCATCTCATTGTCTTCTGGTTTCGAATATTCAGTTGAGAAGTCAACCATTAATCATGCTGATGCTCCCTTGTATGTGATGGGTCATTTTTCTCTATCTGGTTTCAATATTACCTTTTTGGCTTCCTTTACACTTTTCACAGTTTAACAATGATGTATCTATTTGTGGACCTCTTTGTATTTATCAAATTTTGGCTCATAGGCTTCTTTGATGTGTAGGTTAATGTTTTTCATCACATTTGGGAAATTTTTGGCCATTATTTCTTCGAATATTTATCCTATACTTTTTTTTGGTTGTTTTCCCCTCTTTCTGAAGACAACTGTTATACACATGCTAGTAAATACATTGTCCCACTGGTCTCTGAGGTTCTATCCATTTTCTTCTATTTCCCCCCCTCTCTTTTTCAGACAGGATAATTTCTATTGATCTATCTTCAAGGTCACTGATACTTTCTTTTGCCTTCTTGAATCTATTGTTGAGCTCCTCTAGTGAGTATTTTATTTAATGTATTGTGCTTTTCAATGCCAAAATTCCAATTTGATTCTTTTTACTATTTCTATTTGCTTATTAAGATTCTCTATTTGTTGAGTCGTTTGTCCCACTTTTCTTTAAACCTTTACACATAATTCCTTTTAGTTGTTTGAATGTATTATTATAGCTGCTTTGAAGTCTTTCTCTGCTAAATTCAACTTCTAAGGACATAAAGAGAGATAGTTTCCACTGGCTGCCTTTTTTCCTCTGACTATTAATCACACTTGCCTGTTTCTTTGTGTTTCTCATATTTTTGTTGTTCTTGAAAACTGGATTTTTTTAAAGAATGTAATGTAGCAACTCTGGATTTTCATTCCTTTATCAACTCTAGGTTATTTGTTGTTGTTTGCTTGCTTCTTTGTTTAGTAAACTGTGGGCTAAATCTGTGGATTATCTTTCCCATGGTGTGTGGCCACTGAGATTTCTGCTTTTTTTATTATTTATTTTTATTTTTAAGTCTGGCTTCTGAGAGGTCATTCCTATGTCTGCTTAGCTCACTGGTCAGCAAATGATTGGAAGCAGTTGTGCCTAAGCATCTTGAGCCAATAAATCTTATGTTCTCTGCTAGTGGATCTGTGAGTGGTTAGAAAAACAATGCTGTAGAATCCTACTCTTCTTAGCTGCTGTTCAGCAGTTTCAAGCATAAACATTGCTAAATGTTTTTATTCAATTTCTAGATACCAGAATGGTTTGTTATTTTTTAAATCAATTTTGTCTAACATTATAGTTGCTTTTTTGGGAAGAGAATGTGCTGACTTCTTTGCTCTCCTTTAATGAGGTTTTATCTTTGCCATAGCTATAAGCTTGAAAGTCTTAAAGTCTCTGCTTAATTCAGCTTAGTGTTTGCTGTGAGCCAGACACAATGCTGGGTTGTGAAGAAGAGTAAATATACAGCTGTTGCTTCCAAGATATCATCCAAGGGAGGGGTAGAGAATGGAACTTAGAAGTGGGTTGAGTGGGTGGGGTTAACATTAATTGAGAAGCTATTTTATGCTAATGCCTGTGCCAGAGGTCTTATACACATTCCTTCATTTAATGATAAAATGAACTAGTGCTTTCTTGACCTACATCTGAAATATGCTTAAGTATTAGGAATTATTTAAAAATAAATTTTTTTGGTTTTTAAATTTTATTTTTTATTTTATTTGTTTTATTTTTATAGAGATGGGGTCTCGCTATGTTGCCTAGACTAGTCTCAAACTCCTGGCCTCAGGCAATCCTCACACCTTGGCATCTCAAAGTACTCATATTACAAGTGTGAGTCACTGCACCTGGACTGGTTTTTGCTTTAATATAAAAAAGTATAAAGCAGGGGAAAATTGCACACAATCTGATTCTTTACATACTCACTAAAATTAGTTCAAAATAGAAAATTAAAGAGAAAGTACCCTATGAATATGGTTAGAAGTTCTTAAGAGTAACGAGGTATAAGAAAAAAAGTTAAAGCCCTGCTCACTTGTCTTTCACTCCAAAGGCAATAATCTTAAACAATTTCTATAAATTTTTCACAGACTTTTTTTCTATACATATATTAGCATGTATGTATGTGTATATTCTTGCTCATTTATATAAAAGGGGTTATGCTAGAACACTTTCTGTTTTTCACTTTTTACTTTGTCTTGGAGATTTTCTCATATTAGTACATATAGTGAGACTTCCATTTAACAATTGTGCAGTATCCCATCATATGAACGTATCAGTTCAGTATTGATAATTTAGGTTGCTTCCAGTTCATGTAATTTGAAAAACATTTTCAAGTATGTTTCTCAATACATTATTACAAATAAAATTGCTGGTTGTACATACTTTCTTTGAATAGGAATTGGCAAGCTCTCTTCTGAAAAATTGCATATTTTACTCTTCTTCCGTTTGTTTATGAATGAGCTTAATTCTCCCACGACCCCATCAATCCTCCAAATTCTCAAACCTGACGGGTAAAAAAATTGTGTGAATTTTAAAAGCTCACACAGCCTAGAACATATATAAGCAAATAAATAGTGTTTTATACTTTCATATTGTTAATGTCACCATTGGTCAAAATCCTTAATAAATTCTTTTGAAAATGACTTTAAGAACAACTTAATAAGCTACCTATCTCCAAATCACTTCTTCCTTTATATTTATACTTTATTTTTGATTTCCAATGATATTCTTCAACTTCAGTAGTGGCACAAAGGCTCTGTTTGGGGATTCTCTCTCCTCATTTCAATAATAGCCTTCAATAACTCCTAATAATAATAAAAACAAGACCCACTAAGTAAATTGTGAACATAAGAATTTCTAGAATAATTGTTATTTATATTGATTTGTATCATGTAATCAATTCAAAATAAGTGATCTCAATAGAAACTTCAAGACAAGTCCATTCTCACTCAACTCCTGACCCTCCGTATATAAATCTCTCCATATAGAAAAGAATCTTCCAAGACATGCATCTTATTCATAGAGCTTTGGACAAAGGCAGTGTAAGGTAATGCCACTCAGTCATATTTTATTTTATATATATATATGTGTGTGTGTATATATATATATATTTTTGCACTGGAGTAGGTCTTAAAGATACAACCATGAGCAAAAAGAAGTCTGGTATTTGCTTTAATGCAGCTTACAGTCTAACATGAGATAGAGACATTAATTAAGCAATCATACACACACACATGATATTTATACGTGTGTGTATATGTATACACATATACATACTATATATGTGTTTTATATCTATATAGTGTGTGCATATATACACATATATACATATGCACATGTATAATTAAAAACCTACATAAATGCTATAAATAAATAAAATAGCTTACTAAAAGGCTACTATATATCAGGCACTGTGATAAGCACTTTATAGATATTATATCCTACAAGTCTCAACAACTTTGATCCTTTCCTTACTCCTTATACGAAAATTAATTCAAGATGGATTAGAGACTTAAATGTTAGACATAAAACCATAAAAACCCTAGAAGAAAACCTAGGTAATACCATTCAGGACATAGGCATGGGCAAGGACTTCATGTCTAAAACACCAAAAGCAACGGCAACAAAAGCCAGAATTGACAAATGGGATCTAATTAAACTAAAGAGCTTCTGCACAGCAAAAGAAACTACTATCAGAGTGAACAGGCAACCTACAGAATGGGAGAAAATTTTTGCAATTTACTCATCTGACAAAGGGCTAATATCCAGAACCTACAAAGAACTCAAATGAATTTATGAGAAAAAAACAAACAACCCCACCAAAAAGTGGGCAAAGGATATGAACACACATTTCTCAAAAGAAGACATGCATACAGCCAACAGACACATGAAAAAATGCTCGTCATCACTGGCCATCAGAGAAATGCAAATCAAAACCACAATGAGATACCATCTCACACCAGTTAGAATGGCAATCATTAAAAAGTCAGGAAACAACAGGTGCTGGAGAGGATGTGGAGAAATAGGAACACTTTTACACTGTTGGTGGAATTGTAAACTGGTTCAACCATTGTGGAAAACAGTATGGCGATTCCTCAAGGATCTAGAACTAGAAATACCATATGACCCAGCCATCCCATTACTGGGTGTATACCCAAAGGATTATAAATCATGCTGCTATAAAGACACATGCACAGGTATGTTTATTGCAGCACTATTCACAATAGCAAAGACTTGGAATCAACCCAAATGTCCATCAGTGACAGACTGGATTAAGAAAATGTGGCACATATACACCATGGAATACTGTGCAGCCATAAAAAAGGATGAGTTTGTGTCCTTTGTAGGGACATGGATGAAGCTGGAAACCATCATTCTCAGCAAACTATTGCAAGAACAGAAAACCAAACACCACATGTTCTCACTAATAGGTGGGAATTGATCAATGAGATCACTTGGACTCTGGAACGGGAACATCACACACCGAGGCCTATTATGGGGAGGGGGGAGGGGGGACGGATGGCATTGGGAGTTATACCTGATGTAAATGACAAGTTGATGGGTGCTGAAAAGTTGATGGGTGCAGCATACCAACATGGCACAAGTATACATATGTAACAAACCTGCATGTTGTGCACATGTACCCTAGAACTTAAAGTATAATAATAAAAAAAAAAGAGGTAGGAATTTATGATTATCACCACCTAACAGATAAGAAGCTAAGAGTCGCAGAAGAGAACGAAATTGCCCAAGCTGCGTATCTAACAAGTGATGGAGGTAGGATTCCTTTCCAGGCAGTCTAATTTCAGTGCCTGTGAGCTTAACCACTGGCTCTACTGCCCTTCTCTCGGTGTGAATGCATTTTAGAAAACTGACCCAGTCCAGGGAGTTCAGGATTGCCTGAGCCAGACCATGCTGGACCTTCTAATCTACATTAAACACATTTGACCTTCATCCCAACACTGATGGGAAGCCATGAAATGATTTTAAACAGGGAACAATAGAATTATATTTAAGATTTGAAAAGATCACTCTTGTGGTAGCTTGGAAAATGGATTAGAAAGGCAAGAGGAAGGGAAGCCAACTAGGAGGTTACTACAAAGTCCAGGTGAGAGACGATGGTAGTTCAGGCTATGGATGTGATGATGGAGACCAATATAAATAAATGGATGAATTTGAGAAGAAGCAGATAGGACCCTGTGGTATTTTGGAAATGGAAAGAGAGGAGGAGGAAGAAAAATGCTTCCTTTGTTTCTGGCTTGTGGCTGAATATTGGTAGTGCCTTTTACTGGGAGTAGTGGCAGTAGCTGAGGACCAAGCTTGGGAGAGGAGAGCTAATACTCCCTGGGAAAGGTTGCATTTGCAATCTTCTTGAAGTTTACAAGTAGGGATGTCAAACAGACAGTTGAATATCAGTGTAAAGTACAGAGGTGAGGTCCTGGCTGGAGATAAACGTGGAGGTCACTGGTGCGTGGCTGATTGGTGGCACTGTGGCGATGAGCACTGTCGGCTGGGGAGAAAGCACAAGGCATGGAAGGAAGAAGCCAGCATTATACTTTGAGGATTTCTGACAAAAAAATGGCAGATACAAGAGAGTGAACTGGAAAAGTGGACTGAAAAAGAGTGGTCAAAGCATATGGTGTGATGCCACATGAGTCAAGGAGGGAGGGAGCTGACAATAGTATCAAATGCTGCTGAGATAACACAATTTTTTAAAATGTCATTTGGATTTAATGGATGAGGGGCAGCTCTCTGGAGTTCTTTTCCTATGTCCTGTTCCTCTATCACATTAGATAAGTATCAAGTTAGAAAGCAGCAAACTACATTAATTTAACTTTGAGTACAAATAGTTTTGTCAACATACTATTCAGTATTATATTCTCACCCCGTATTGAGAGAAAATGTAAGAAATTGTTTTAAAAAGAATGTTTTTGCATCTTTTGGAAACCATTCTTGAAAACTGAAGACATAATTCATTACATTACTGAATAATTTATATATAATAACTTTCTTGAAAATACTCTCTCAGAATCTAGTACTAGTAAAAAGTTCCTTTCTCTTAAGTAACTAGTAACTTTCCCTTTACTGGACAATGAAACAGTATAAGCTAATTATATTCACCTAATATATATTAACTCTATATTTAACAATATAACCTAAATATAATCAGGAAATTCAAAGCTTCAGTTGATATGAAAGGGCTCTAACTAATTATGTAGCATATGGGTTTAATTTGTAAAGTGGCTCATCAGAAAGAGTCCTTATTATGGACATTTATTAAGTTCCTAGTTCTGTTCAAAACACTCTGTATACATTGCCTCATTTAGTTATTACATTCCTGTAGGATAGATATCAACATTTCAGTTTTACTGATAGAGAACAGAGACATTGAGAATTTAAGTAACTTGCCTCAAGTCCCATAGCAAATGAATTTTAATTCAGTTATGTTTGATTCCAAAGCTCTGGCCCTCTCTACTATAGCATGTGATCTCTGTGTTTTAACTATGTTTTATCTTTTTTTTTTTTTTTTTTTGGAAGGAGCCCTATACCCAGATGGAACATCTGGAAGGAACAAAAATGATGACATGGTTCCTCCTGGGAAAAACTACACCTACGTCTGGCCGGTGAGAGAAGAATATGCACCTGCTCCAGCCGATGCCAACTGCCTGACCTGGGTGTACCATTCGCACATCGACGCCCCTAAGGACATCTGCTCTGGGCTAATTGGTCCCCTGCTGGTCTGCAAGGAAGGTAAAGAACTTTGTTTCCAGGTAACTAGGGAGTTGAAGTGTGAATAAGATTCAGGTCTTATTTTGCCTACTCCTTTGCTCCACACAGAATGTGCCTCTTCTTCCAGATTTCTTTAGAAATTCTAACATGGAAGATTAATCTGACACCATAGCAGGGGGCAGCAATTCAGATTTTTTGTCTAAGCATCATCACAGCATTCTTAGACTTTATAGTTATTTTTTTAAATGATATTTCATAACACAATGTATAGAAAAGTGAGAAATTTAGTCAAATGACCAGGGATGCCTTTTGCTTCATTATTTCACCTAAATAATCATTTGCTATTTTATACCTTATTATTCGACTTAGCATGTCCATACTTGGTCAATAAAATGAACTCCCTTTAGAGATAACCAGGCTTCCAAGTATGCGATTATGAAGATTTCTCTTTTATGACTTTTCTATGGCTCTGTCATTTCCATTGAAGTCTTTTGCTGATTTTATATTGTGGGTTATCCTTGTAGGTATAGGTCTTCACCAAACTTCACACTTACCTGACACTATTGGAAGGAAGCAAAGCTCATCTTGATTTAGTTCTTTCTCTCTACTCTTTTGAATGTGCCTGATAGGTATCCTGAATAGATATTCAGGGACACGGAATGACGTGGATCGAGAGTTTGTTATAATGTTTACTCTTGTGGATGAGAATCAAAGCTGGTACCTCGATGAAAATATCAAACATTTCTGCACGGACCCTGATTCAGTTAACAAGAAAGATGCTGTTTTCCAGAGGAGTAACAAAATGCATGGTGAGTACTTCCCATGTTCCCATACATATACCAGGCCTTTTATACTATAAGGTACCACAAGGGATACAAAATACACAGAAATGTTGATCTGAGTTTGGCAAGATTTATAACTCAGTGATGACTATGGTTAGACAGTGATACAATACATGACACATGTTTGAACCTGAAACAATCTGAGGGGGACAAAGCAGTGGATACATGCTAAATTGGGCATGCAGTGTGGACAAAGCCACAGAGCTTTGGAAAAATGGAAGGATCAATGTTATATTGTAATTGGAAAAGAATCGGTGCCTGAGATGAGCCCAGAGCATGGGTGGGCTTAGACTGACTGGAAGGAGAAAGGAGAATGAAATCATCATCCTATAATAACCTTCTGTTTTGCAACATTTTGCTTTATCCAGTAACCATTTTCTGAGTCACTGCTAAATTTTAAGAACTGAGTTATACATGGGGTTTACATAAGCACTTATGAATTCATTACATTTTCCAGGCATTCTTTACATCAACAAAATTTATTGAGCATGTACTATACATCAGACTCTGTATTTGTTCAAAATAGTGAACTTCTATAGTTACTTCATTAGTTGACACAGGGCACTTACTCATGCCTGTTTTGCAAAGCAGTAGCTTAATGTAGCATTTTAGGATTTTCTTAGGGAGTTCTAGTGAACATAAAGGAAATAGTCAGCCTACATATCCCATCTTATTTACTGACGTATCTTCTCCTTCTATTGCTTGTCTCTCTCTCAGAATTGTTCTAACCAAGTTATCCTCAATATAGTCATAAAATCATAAGAGAAATAGAAGGAGCTGACGATCATCTGACATCTCCATTTTACAGAAGAGAAACTGAGGTCAAGAGACTATCAATGACTTGTTTAAGGTCAAAGTGATAATTAGTGCCTGACAGTTTCCTGAGAGAAGTCCCATAGCAAATAAATATAAATTTGGCCATGTTTTATTCCAAAGCACATCAAGGCATGATTGTCAGTATGTTGACTATTTCCATTGTATTGCACGCCTTCTCTTTTACTTCTAGTGGTATTTTGGCAACCTTGTGTGTAGTGATTCTTGGAAAATATTTTAGGAGGAAAGGAAGTAAGGGAGAGAAAGAAAGGGGAAGGCAGGGAGGCAGAGAAAACAATGAAGGATGGAGTCAATGAAGATGTAAATTCAAATCATTGCTGTGACCAGTTGTAATTCATAACCTTTACAAAATGGGAGTGATGATCTCAAATATTACAGAAAACTACTAATTGTGATTATTTAAGACTCACCTGCCCAAATAATTCCTGTTACTCTGTATTTATTCTTTTGAAGTGAAAATGTCCAACAAAATGAAATGAATTACATAAGCAAACACAGATTACATGTATCATAAAAAGAAGCCTGTCCAGGCACAATGGCTCATGCCTATAATCCCAGCACTTTGAGAAGCACGTATGGGAGGATTGCTTGAGGCCAGAAGTTCAAAACCAGCCTGGACAACATAGGGAGATCCGTTCTCTACAAAAAATTCATAGTGGCACATGCCTGTGGTCCCAGCTACTTGTGATGCTGAGGTCAGAGGATTGCATTAGCCCGGGAGTTTGAGGCTGCAGTGAACTAAGTGCCACTGCACCCCAGCCTGGGTGACAGAGCAAGATCCTGTCTCAAAAAACAAAAACAAAAAACCCTAGTCTGTATGCTGAAGTAGATGTGTGTTTGCAAACAATCCTTCAAGACTGGAAAAGGGCCAGGTATGGTGGCTCATGCCTGTAATCCCAGCACTTTGGGAGGCCGAGGTGGATGGATCACGTGAGGCTAGGAGTTTGAGACCAGCCTAGCCAACATGGCAAAACCTCTCTCTACTGAAAATACAAAAATTAGCTGGGCGTGGTGGTGGACACCTGTAATCTCAGCTACTGGGGAGGCAGAGGCAGGAGAATCTTTTGAACCCAGGAGGCAGAGATTGTAGTGAGCCGAGGTTGTGCCACTGTACCTCAGCCTGGGTGTGACACAGCGAGACTCCATCTCAAAAGAAAAAAAAAGAGAGAGAGAGACTGGAAAAGGAGACCTAATCAAGTAAAGAAAAAAATTTTATTAAAAAAAATCTAGCCTATGGAAGATAATTAATATGTACAAGATTTATTGATCAATTTATTTAAATTTACTAAAATAATTTAGAATTAATTTCAGCAACAATTGCCTTTTATCTCAGTTTGAACTTAAGAAGGGATGTTGCGACTTTTTAAAGCCCTGAATCCAGTTCTTTTCTGAACTTGGTCAAGTCCCAGCTGCCATTTAGATGGTTTTAAAGTTTTTGGTCCTGGACTTACGCCATAAACTTAATAAGATTCTGCCCCAGCAACATGTAGTAAAAACTGTTTTTCTCTTGGCTTTTTAAAGTAAACAAACAAAACAGTTCTCATAAATCCCTTTTAATCAGTTCCTTTTCTTTCCATCTCACTACATGCTTTTGACACTTCAGTAAGTAGATACTATGTGCCAGTTTTTCTGCTAGGTCCTGATAACTGTTAAGATGAACAAAACAGGGTTTCTAGTTCCAAGGAGCACAAAATCTGGTGGAGACAGCAGATATGCCAGTGAAGGATTAGGACAGAAGGTGACTGAGCCTCCTGTAAATATGAGCAGCACTCTGTTTTCTCCTGACCTCATTATTGCGTTCTCACAGCAGCTCCGAGGCTGTTTTCAGTGTGTGCTGATCTTCGCTTTCATTGAGTGTTTTTTCTGGAAAAAGGCCAATACAAACATTTCTTTTTTCTTTTGTACAATATATATTTCTAAGAGCCAGGTTTTTCTTCACCAAAACCTTACAACCAATGGTCTGCACTGGTTTTCCAGCCATACTCAAGTACGTATTATCAACATTTCTGGTCCTGGTCGCCTCTGCAGGGGAGTCTCTTCCACTAGTGTGTTTCTATTTCCAGCCCTCAATGGATACCTCTTCGGAAACTTCCCTGAGCCTGATATGTGTGTTGGTGAATCTGTGTCCTGGCACCTATTTGGAATGGGGAATGAGATAGACATCCATTCCATCTATTTCTATGGTAACACCTTCATCAGCAGAGGGCATCGGACTGATGTCATCAACCTGTTCCCAGCTACCTTCCTTACAACAGAAATGATAGCCGAGAATCCTGGGAAGTGGATGATAACCTGCCAGGTCAGCGACCACCTACAAGGTAAAAAGGACAAAGACCAGTCGATATGTTTAGAATGGTACAATAAAACCACACAGTCACCAGTGCTCATCCAATGCCTACTGTTAGATAGAGTCTTGTATGTATTATATTTAATTAGGTAATAAATATACAGGAAAATATAATGCTCATCTCTTTGATATTCTATCAACAGATATTTATTGACCACTTCTGTATGAAAAAGGTGGAGAAGTGATTAAAAATTGATGAGACCTTCAAGGAACCTATAATCTAGTAGTTAGACATAGTTAGACATTCACAAAATGAATAACATTTAAGGCAGAATGAGACAAATGTTCTTTGGGGGTTGTAGTCACTACTCTGGAGCAATCACAGGGGCTTCCTGAGGAGCCAGCTCCTAATATGAGCCTTGAAATATGAGTAGGAACTGAATAGATAAAGAAGGAAAGACTTTCCAGATAGAGGAAGCAAAATGAACTGGGAAAAACACATGTTCTCTTTGAGCAACTGTAAGTAGAGTAATAAAGTTTTAGCACTGGAAAGGACTTTCTGGATAATAAGGACCAACTGCCCCTTCAATTATTTAATTTCCTTTTGAACATCTCTTGTGAGTAGTTATAGCAGCTCACCTCATCTCTGGACTGCTCTATTGGAATGTTCTTCCTCAAATTGAGACAAAATCCGTTGACCTGTAGCTTCCTTCATGGCCTATCACAGGTGCATGACAAACATTTGTTGGCTTAAGTGCCTGTTGAATGACCTGGTCCTGGTTTCTTGGCACACTATACACTATGTCCTTTCTGAGCTGGACCATAATGTTCCTTACAGAGAAGTGATGACAGAAGAGCCTGGGGAGGCTCATCAGGCCCCTTAGCAAAGCTAAAGAGGTGGGGCTGTGTGATCCTTAGCTCTTTAGGCACACCAGTGACATAATCAGTGCAGTTATTTAGGAAGATAAATGTATGCATGCAAGAAGGACTTGATAGAGGAATTCTGGTCACTGGATGCTAGTTAAGAAGCATTTGACAGCATTAGAGTTCTAACATCAAAAGGGTCTGCCCTCAGATGGTGAAATCAAGACGAAAAAAATATGTTAATGGAATAGACATAGAAGAAACAATGTCTGATTAAATTTGGATACTAACTTCACCTAGTCACTAATAGGTGCAAAGATCCAGCTGCTCAGGGCTGCTTTGATAACACATTCTTGTTCCTGTCCACCTTCCGCAGTGAATCATAGCATTAGTCAACTGCAGTATCCCAATTACATTCAACTGAAAAATTAATCAGTTAATATGTACTAGATGCTCTTCTGGAAAAACAAAGATTAACAAGACAAGGTTTGTATTCTCAAAGAGTCTCATGCTGTTAAATCTGGGGAGACACTGTAGATTTAAAATCAAGGTATTAGCAGCCATTTGAGACTAGTAAGATTGCTAAATTAGCCCAATAGTTGTGGACATAAGCTGGTATTTATACTTTCACTGAAATACAATATTTCTAAATTGTCCGTGCATTCAGAAAAAAGTTATTCTAAAAAATTAGAAAATATATATAACTGGAGGTTTTTTAACAAATAGAGACAGAGTCTTGCTATGTTGCCCAGGCTGGTCTCGAACTCCTGGGCCCAAGCAATCCTCCTACCTTAGCCTTTCAAAGTGCTGGGATTATAGGCATGAGCCACTGGATCTGGCCCCTATACATTGATTTTAAAATCAGTAGTCCCATAATAGATATATTTTACATTCACATTTTGGTGAATATCTTCCCTATTTTCTATTTCTTAATATGCAAATATGTATGTATTTTATAAAATGAAATCAGTCTATTGATGCCTCACTGTAGCTAACTTTTCTCGTTTACAAATATATCAGAAACACATTTTCATGTCGATGAATATAGAGCTTGGGTCATCATTGTTAATACTTTCAGTGTCCATTATAAGGAGATTACAACTTACTTAATCAACACTCCATTGCTTAACGCTTATGTTTCCCACCAATTTTTTTGCTATTATAAACAGTACTGATGACTATTATTTATAGATGTTTGCACTTTCGTCTGAACATTTCCTTAGAAAAACTCCTAGATTTAGAATTCCTGGGTCAAAGAGTTTGATTTTTTTTTAAAAAGCTATGGACATACATTGCCACATTCTCTTTTGGAAATTGTTATTCTTCTACCCGAAGTGTACGAGTATGGCTCTTTCCCAGTCATCTACCAACCTGAGAATTATTAGTCTTTCTAATCTTTACTAATCTAATCAATGAACATAGTATCATTTGAATACTGTCAAGGTGTGAGTACTATTTGAGAATTATTAAGGTTGAACTTTTTTTTTTCCTTTGTTTATTGGCCAATGTTACTCCTTTTGTGAATAAACATTTCTGTTCCTTGCTCATTTTCTACTGGAGATTTACTTGTTTTCATCTTCATTTGTAAAAGTGATTTACATATTAATCTTTTGTCATATGTGTCACAAATATCCCTCCTGTTGCCATTTATCCTTTTTAAAAAAACTTTCTTTATGGTCTAATTTTCTGTACAAGTCTAAATGTTCAATAGTCAAATCTATCAGTGTTTTCCTCTATGATTCCTTTTGTGAGCATTTTTGCCTCAGCTCGTGGTTTTCCTCCATTCCGCAGCTGGTATGCTGGGGCAATACAATGTTGCTAACTGCAAAAGTGATATTTTCTACCCGGAGATGAAGGGTCAACAGAGGCGCTACTTTATAGCAGCTGAAAAAATTCTTTGGGATTATGCTCCTCAAGGCTATAACAAATTCAGTGGTCTTCCTCTAAATGCCTCTGGCAGGTAAGCACTCTTTGCTGGTGTTTCTAAGCCTCTGGTCAGAGAAGCATGTGTTGGGCTTTCTTTGTGATCTCATTTGTATTCCAATTGCTGCTCTGATGAGCTCATACTGCATGGATGGCATAGTGCTGCAAAAGCACGGCTGAGAACTGGTAGAATATTTCTTGTTTTGTGACTTACTGGCTAAATCAAAACACTAGATCATTCATTCATTGATCAGAATTTCTTGAGTAGGTACTATGTGCAAACTCCAGTGCAAAGTGCTGTTAGAAATCCTTTGACTCCTGAGTTGAATGAATCATGTTCTCTCTGTGCTCCCATAGAATATACTATTTAAAAAATTGAATCTAGCAATTTATTAGAT
This sequence comes from Theropithecus gelada, assembly GCF_003255815.1. NCBI lineage: Eukaryota > Metazoa > Chordata > Mammalia > Primates > Cercopithecidae > Theropithecus > Theropithecus gelada. Next base: position 86,037,343 of record NC_037682.1, read on the forward strand.
GGATCTGGACTCCTGTGACTTGTTACTATATAACCATATGCAAAGATGTCTGTGAAGATATTAGAAAATGTACAGTATGATATTAAGAATCCTTTTTTATATTTAAGGGAATGTTTTAAAAATTCTCTTTGTGATCAGTAAAACATCATTTGCTTCCTTAATTGTACATTTTATTCATTCATTCATTTATTCATCCATACATTCACTAATTATTCCACTAAACTGATGCACTTGAACCCTGCCTAAAGAATTTGTGTGAACCATATGTGAAAGACTCTGATATCAACATTCTCTATTGACTAGTATTTCTCCATAAACAGAATATTGAGAATTAGCATTCAAAATTGTCTTAGGGGCCTTGTAGAATTCTGAAGTGCCTTCTGAAATACGAAAGATTAAACTATATTCAATCAATATTTAATGTGATATATGAAAGCACAACGTGCAAGATGACATGAGGGATACAAGGATATCTAAAGCAATAAAAAGCAGAAGGAGAAGTTGGGTTCACAGGAGTAGAGAAGTAACTGCAAGTTACAAATAAGAATGAGGTGAGTTGTCCTGGTAGTGACTTATCTGGGTGTTCAGAGAGAGCTAAGCTAGTCATAGAGGAAGTGAGACTTAAGCAAGATCTTGAGGAGTGATAGAATTTATCTAACTGAATAGGGAAGAAGGGAATTTTAGATGCAGGGATTGATGCAAAACACCTATGGCATGGGGGGAATGAACAGATGAGACTGCAGTAACAATTTGCATAGAAGAATGGGCATTTGCATAGAGAAATAGAGAATTGGGGTAAACAGGATATCAATTGCAGAGGGCCTTTAATCTTTTTGAACATTATTTGACTGGCAATTGGAAACAATTGAAGATTTTGGAGCAGGTAAATGACAAAATTACCATTTTGGAGATTAATATTGTATTAAGTGAAAAAGTAAGTGCAGTCTTGGCCATTAAAAGTAATTTGTAATCACGGTCTTGGCCATTATGACCATTTGGCTCACTTTTGCACTAATCTAATAGTTGTGTGTGTATATGCTAAGAAGAAAAGTAAATGAGCCAGTATCAGATAGAGGATACAGTTCAGAGATTCATATAACGGGCCACACCCAGTGTGATTAGGGCATGAACTGGGGTCATGGTAGTGGGAAGAAAGGAAAAGAAAAGATGCGCAAGGAGAGTAGAAAAGGAAGAGTGCCAGAAAATTTTACAAAGTAAGGATGAATGAGTTAAGGGAATGAAGGAGAAAAAGAAAATCTACATGGCTGCAGGAGTGATGGTACCATTAACAGAAATAAGGTAGTATAAAGACAGTATTAGTCAGAATTTATATTATCATATTCACGACTTGGAAATTTGGCATTTCATGTATATGGTTTATATGGTAGCTCTCCATTAATTACACTATTTGATTGACTAGACACTCCATTTCTTAATAATGCCAGATGTCAAAGAGCTTACTAGATGCAGAGACTATTGATATTAACATCAGCAAGAGAGAGAGGGATGCTTATTCTGCAGAGAAACCGGTTAGCTCTTTGTTACTCTGTAGAACACCATTCTCGGACTCTAATATTGGTAAACAAGGAGTTTACTTGTGCCTGCTTCAGTTGCTGGACCTCTGGGGAAGAAAGTACAATGGCTAAGAGAGAAATGAGCTTGAGTATCACCCAGACTCTGAAGACTTTTAGGGCTGGTTGACTATTCCTGGGAACATTGTCGAAGCCTTTGCTGTCTTTTCTGGGGAGAAGGGTGGGTGAGTGGACTAAAAGTGATAGAATAAAGCTCCATAATTAAAGCATTTGGTGTATATGTTGAGAAGTGTCCTCAATCGGGTTCCTATGTCTTTTCAGTGACTCTGATCTCTACTTCACACAAGGGGACAACAGAATAGGAGGAAAATACTGGAAGGTTCGGTATACTGAATATGTTGATGCAACTTTTACTAAAAGGAAGAGACTGTCTGCTGCAGAAGCCCATCTTGGAATTCTTGGTACAGTAAAACCATCCCCCATGCATTGAACCCAGGGAGATGTTTTAGCGGGGCATATACATCTGCACAGAGTGACTCTTCTGCTCTACTTCTTTCTGTCTCTTTTCATTCTCTTCTCTCTCTTCTTCTTGATATTTTTCAGGCCCAGTCATCAAGGCAGAGGTGGGTGATACCCTGTTAGTGACCTTTGCCAATAAAGCTGACAAGGTCTATAGCATTTTGCCCCATGGTGTGATCTATGACAAGGCATCTGATGCAGCCCCAAACCTAGATGGTAAGTCTCACTCTAACCTTAGGGAGTAAACAGGAAGGGTGACCAAAGCACTTAGAAATAAACAGACCTGCTTCAAATCCTGGTGCCTTCCCTTACCTGTCCTGAGGGCTTGGGCAATCACTTAAACTTTCTGAACCTGATTCTCTCCTGTCAAATGCAGATAACAATACTCACCTCACAGGGCTTTGGAAAAGGAGGGAGAGAATTTAGGACAAGGTCTGGCCCATGGCCGGTTCTTAGGAAATGTTCATTTCTTTCTTTTTTTTCTCAATAATATAGTAAATTGCAAAAGTGAGCTACTTTCACAATCACTTCTTTTTCTCTAAGATGGAGAGCTTTTCAGTTGCAGGTTGCATAGGATTTTGCAGGTAAAGGCTGAAGGGAAAACCTGATTTCTAATGGTTTGTTGACATCAACATCTTACACATGGTCTTTGCTCTGTATCAAATCAACAAATATGTTTATAAAAAACAGTAATATGTGCTTATCATCTGATATGGCCTCTCCGCATCACAGAGTACGTGGCACAGGTTCTCTAAATGTAAGAAAGGTAGCTGTTGCCCATTGGCTGTGAGAACTCTAATCCATTCATGATACTGCTCTTGGGAAACTTCTAGTTCCTTGGTACTCATCCCTGTCACTGCAGCAGACACCTTGGCTTCCTGGGATACTCTTAACACTCGAGTGTGATGCCAGTTGAGAATAGGTTTTGTGGTGATGGTGAGGGGACAGAGGAGAAAGGAATGGAAGAGAATTCCCTCTCCCTGGACCCATCCTCACCCTCTCTTGCTGTGGTAACAATTCCTATACCTGTCCTCTCCTCCTTGGTCAAAATACTCAAAATGGCTGGGTGCAGTGGGTCACGCTTGTAAGCCCAGCAATTTGGAAGGCTGAGGCAAGAGGATCTCTTGAGCCTGGGAATTCAAGATTACAGTTATAATCATGCCAGTGTACTCCAGCCTGGATGACAGAGCAAGACCCTGTCTCTTAAAAAAATAAAAGAAAAAAAATGCTCAGAATGACTGTGTGTTTGTGTGTGCAGAAAGAACACTAGAACAGACAAAATACTTGTGAACTCAGCAAACATATTGGGCACCTTTTTGCAGAGCACTGGATAAAATGCAGAGTGAGCCTCTGGCCTTGTCTAGTAGGAAAGATTCAATGTGTTTTTTGGCAGTATGGTGTAAGGGTTAAGTTCACAGTCTTTGTAATCAGACAAAAACTGAATTTGAATCCCAGATTTGCTATTTATCAGCTTTGTAACCTTGGGCATTCACTAAACTCCTCTATCTTGTAGTTATTTGGATGATTTCCGAGTTCAGTTTCCTGTATTTCAAACTCTTTAAAAACAGGTTTCTTGCTTAATTCTTTTGGGTATCTTCTGCAAGACCAAGTATAATATATTCTACATAGAAAGCATTCCAGTGATATTTTATGAATTTTCACTTAATTGTTGAATGGGCCATTATCAGTCTTTTAATATTTGTTAAGGCTGGCATTTGAGTAAGAAACTGTATGGGATTTATTAAGAAGATAATCCTTTGATTTAAACGTTCATCTCATAAGCCAGTAGATTGTGGCAGTGGCCTCCTCTGGTAGGATACACAAGAGAAAACCACTCTCCTGGTACAAAATTCTTCATCATCAGAGGGAGACACCCGGGGCTGGAAGACCCAGTCTGACCAACATAATGTTCTTGCCTGTTGCTTTGAATAATTGTTTTGTTTATATCCTCAGGATTTGTGAAACCAGGGGCACATGTTAAACCAGGTGAAACCTTCACATACAAGTGGACAGTGCCTGAGAGCGTAAGCCCAACTGCTGGTGATCCTCCCTGTCTGACCTATCTTTACTTCTCAGCAGTTGATCCAATTAAGGACACCAGCTCTGGCCTGGTAGGGCCTTTGCTAGTCTGTAAAAAGGGCGTCCTCAATGCTGATGGGACACAGGTAGGCCATTGAGTGTCACCAGTTCTTCGCAGGGCTGTATGTGGGAGAGATCTGCAACAGAGCTAGAGATGAGACAGGAATAGTCAGTTACAAAAAGCGATTTATCTTTCTTCCTCTTGAAGTAGACTTCTACATAATGGAGATTTTATTTTATTATGTGGTGAAAATTTAACATCTAAATTTGTAGTTACAAATGCTCACTCGGGAACCTGGAATCTCTGCTTGTTGTGGTTAGGATTTGGCAGACCTCTTTTTCTGTGTGCTGCTTTTATTACAGAATCTTTAGAGATCCACATGGAACACTAATGGGAATTATCTTCTTGAACAAGGTTTCTCAAACTTAGCCACCATCAGAAATACTTGGGGACCATTTAAACATCTATTATTCAGATACTACAGACTAATTAAATCAGAATCTCCAGATGATTCCAATGTGCAGCCAAGGTTGAGAAGGAACAAGAAAGCATTTAGATAACTTCTTGCAAGTCCCAACTTAGAGATTTGAATGGATCAACTGATTAGTGTAGTGAAGCAGAGCCTTTCAAGCTATGTCTACATGATATTAAACATATTGATGAAAAGAGAAAAATACAGTCATTTAACCATCTATTTTATCCATCAGAAATAGCAAGGACATTTATTTAAATAGTATATTTTATAAGTTTTGGCATTGTGTGACTCCACTTCTGGACTCAAAAGAATTTCCAGATTTAAAACACACAAAATATCTCGATCCTATTTGGATTTTCCTTTTTCTACATGAAGGAACAACCCCAGAAATGTCTACTGCATGTGTTATAAGACTGAATGTTTATGCTGTGCCTCAACAAGCACACAAGGCAAAGCAGAATGATTATCCATATTTTAAAGCTGAAGAGGCTCAGAGACATTGAGTGGAATTCCAGGAAATACACCTAGTAAGTAGTGAAAGTTGGCAGTAAAACACAGGACCTTGAACATCCAACTTTGTCCTTTTTCCAATGCGTCCTCTTGCTTCCTCACAGCTAAATACCTAAGCCAAGGAGATTAAGTGCCAGAAAATGTTTGAAAGGTAGTTCTGATTTTGCCCCTGCTGTATCCATTTAATAGTACCTTTGAGGTTTGCTGGAAGCACCTCATAGTCTGTGGGAGTTGTTGCCTAAGCCAAATACTATTCATGGTTAGTCCACTTACACAAAATTCATGAAAAAAAAAAAGTAACCTGAAACATCCTATACCCATAACTTGACTGAGAGAGAAAATCATTTGGCCAGATGGAAAGGTTTGTTCAATTCAAGAGTTATTACTTATGAAATACCTATGTGCCAGTCCCTCTATAAGCAAAATGGTCAGTCCTCTTCTAGGCATGTGGAGAGATGAAAATGGAAAGAAGTGTTTGCATCTCTTTGCAGTAAATTGTCATAAATTCTCACAGTGGTGAATGGTCAGGTGACAGAATGTCATTTACTAAGACCCCTGGTCCTCCACAATAACCATTCAGTCAAACTCCCTACTCCCACGCTGTTTCTTTCTTTGAATCCACCTCTCTATATATCTCACACTTAAAAAAAAAAACTGACTTATGAAAAAGTAGAAAAAATTTGCAAAGAATCCTCATATACCCTTCACCCAGATTCATTAACATTTGATCTCATTTGCTTTATTATCTCTCTTTGTTTTTATGGGTTTTTTTCCTGAACTGTTTGAGAATAGGTTGCAGACATAATGTCTTTCAGTGTGTGTTTCCTAAAGGCAAGGACTCTTTCTGACATAAACAAAGTAAAATTATCTAAGTCAGAAAATTGACCTTGACATTGTCAAATCTACATACATTTTAAAATGTTGCTGATTGTCTCATTGATGTTCTTTATAGCAAAAGAAAAACATGTTTTTCCTGGTCCCGGGTCTGATCTAGGATCAGGCATTGCATTGAGCTGTCTCCTTTTTCCCCCATGATTAATTTCTTTAAATTTTTTTAATTTTTAATTTTGTGGGTACATAGAATGTGTATATATTTATGGAGTACATGAGATGTTTTGCTATAGGCATGCAATGCATAATAACCACATCATGGAGAATGGGGTATTCATCCCCTCAAGCATTTATCCTTTGTGTTACAAACAATCCATTTATATTCTTTTTTTTTTTTTTTTTTTTTTTTTGAGACGGAGTCTCGCTCTGTCGCCCAGGCTGGAGTGCAGTGGCCGGATCTCAGCTCACTGCAAGCTCCGCCTCCCGGGTTTACGCCATTCTCTTGCCTCAGCCTCCCGAGTAGCTGGGACTACAGGCATCCGCCACCTCGCCCGGCTAGTTTTTTGTATTTTTAGTAGAGACGGGGTTTCACCATGTTAGCCAGGATGGTCTCAATCTCCTGACCTTGTGATCCGCCCGTCTCGGCCTCCCAAAGTGCTGGGATTACAGGCTTGAGCCACCGCGCCTGGCCCATTTATATTCTTTTAGTTATTTTCAAATGTACAATTAAGGTGACTATAGTCACCCTCCCCATGATTAATTTTATCACAGGGCACCAGGCATGATTTTTCTAAAGTGCAAATGAGATCAAGTCACTTTCCTGTTCTGCACCTCTAGTGGTTTCCTATCACACCCAGAATAAAAACCAACACTCTTTAGACATGCCCCAGCCTCTTGTTCCCACAAGTGGGCACCACGCTTCCTCATGCCCACTTATGCTCCACCCACATTCTGTTCCTCTCACAGGTCAAGCTTGCCTTTGACTTCGGGCCTCTATACTAGGCTCCTTATGCCTGGAATGTCTTCCCCTGACCTTTGCATGGCTAACTCTTCTTGTCACTCCTCAGGGAAGCCTTCTCTGATCACCAGGTTAAGTCAATCTCTTTTATATCACCTGATTTTGCTATCACTTACCACCATAAGACAGTTTCCTTCTTTATTTATTTGCTTATGTGTATAGTATGCTTCCTCCTACAAGAAGATAAGTGCAATGGAGCAAGGACCTTGCCTATCTTATCTTCCTTTCCTAGAACAATGCACAGCACATTGTTGACATTCAACAAATATTTCTGTTTGAATAAATGAAATACAGTGTAAGTACTCTTATCCCCAAGGTTAAGAAGTTTAGTTAGCAGAAGATGCCATCTTACACACATCTTAAACATTGTGTGGCCTGCAAACAAACACTGAAAATTCCGGTACGACCTCATTTGCAAAACTCATTTCCCTTATCCACATTTCAATACTCAGAGTTGTGTGATGGGTTATGGTTTAGACCTCTCACCTTTCTTCCCTGCTGCTGTGGGAGCCTACTATATACTCACTTATATGCTTTTCACAAAATAGCTGTGTGCTGCAGACACCAGTCACTACTCAGATGTTCCATATATATATGGAGAAAGAGACACAGAGAGAGATATTTATTATGAGAAATTGGCTCATATGATTATGGAGACTTATAAGTCTCAGCACCTGCAGGCTGAGTCAACAAGCAGGAGACCCAGAAGAGCCAATGGGGTGACTCCAGTTAGAAAGCTGACAGGCTCGAGAACCAGGAAGAGCCAACATTTTAGTTTAAGCATGAAGGCAAAAAGAAGACAATGTCCTAGTTCAAGGGCAGTTGGGCAGGAGAAATTCTCTCTTACTTAGAGGAAGGTGAGCCTTTTGGTTCTTTCTATTCAGGCCTTCAACCAATTGGATGAGGTACACTCACGTCAGGAAGTACAATCAGTTTTATTCAGTCTACTGATTCAAGTGTTAATCTCATCCAAAAACATCCTTCCAGAAACACCCAGGATAATGTGTGAGCAAAAATCTGGGCACACTGTAGCCCAGTTAAGTTATACATATATTCACCATCATGCAGGGTTCTGCCACCTTCCTTCTAATGTTTTCTTGGGCTAATTTCCCACCCTCATTAAATCCAGTTACTCTCCAAATACCTGTCAAGCAATGAGGTTCTTCAATGCAACGCCTTTCAATTGTTCATTCTTGTACTGCGGACAATTGTAGTCACACCTAATAATAACAGCACTGAGTACTTAATATTTGTCAGTTGTTGTGTTGAGTGCTTTAGCTAAGTCATCTCATTTAATCTTCACAAAAAACGTGATGTGGGAACTACTATTGCCCTCATGTTGCAAGTGAGGGAATTAGGGCTTAGAGAGGATAAATTGCTTGCTCCAGGCTTCACAATGGGTGAACAGAAGAATAGCATTAGAACCTAGGTTTTTCTGTTCACATAGCCCATGATCTTTAAAATACATTTTGATCTTTTATGTTCTTCAAATTTTTAACATTTTATTCCGAAAACTTTCAATTCTTAATTGTTTTCTTCTGTAGCTTATGCTCTTATACCACTGCCTTCTAAAGCATCATGTAATTAAGGAAATAACTATATATAAGGGATAGTAGGAGCAAGGAGTACTCACATCGTTGATGAGAAGTTAGGAAAGCATCACAGAAGTGGGCAGCTAAGCAGAACCATGAGGTTGCTTAGTGGTTTGCAAGAGAAAAGAGTGGCAGACTATCAAAGCTGAGGGAATATGTGCACGAAGGGCAGAGGGATGCAGAACACAGCAAGTGCAGAGGGCAACAAGGAGCTTGGCCTTGCTTCAAAGTGCCAGGAGGAAAGAGTCAAGAGATGAGGCTGAACAGGTAGGCAGGAACCAGAATACCATGAGGTGAGACTGCATTGTCCCACATAAGGAGAGAGATGTGGTCAGATGACATTGTTGAGGGTCCCTCCAGAGCATGCAGCAGGATGAAGGTGGCTTGGGTGAGGAGCGTGTTAGAGATAAGAAGGCATTGAGGGATGGAAAGGATGGTCACCTCCATTCTTCACAGAACTAGAAACAACAACTTTAAAATTCATATGGAACCAAAAAAGAGCCCATAAATCCAAGGCAATCCTAAGCAAAAGGAACAAAGCTGGAAGCATCACAGTACCCGATTTCAAACTATACAACAAGGTTACAGTAACCAAAACAGCATTGTACTGATACAAAGTCAGACACATAGAGCAATTGGACAAAATAGAGAACTCAGAAATAATACAGCACATCGACAACCATCTGATCTTTGACAAACCTGACAAAAACAAAAAAATGGGGAAAGGATTCCCTATTGAATAAGTGGTGCTGGGAGAACTGAGTAGCCATATGCAGAAAATTGAAACTGGACCCCTTCCTTACACCTTATACAAAAATTAACTCAAGATGGATTAAAGACTTAAATGTAAAACCCAATACTATAATACTATAGAAGAAAATCTAGGCAATACCATTCAGGACATAGGCATAGGCAAAGATTTCATGATGAAAAGGTCAAAAGCAATTGCAACAAAAGCAAAGCATGACAAATGGGTTCTAATTAAACTAAAGAGCTTCTGCACAGCAAAAGAAACGATCATCAGAGTGAACAGACAACCTATAGAATGGGAGAACATTTTTGCAATCTATCCATCTGATGAAGGTCTAACATCCAGAATCTACAGGGAACTTAAACAAATTTAAAGGAAAAAAAAAAAAACCATTAAAAAGTGGGCAAAAGACATGACCAGATACTTCTCAAAAGAAGACATCTATGCGGCCAATAAAACTATGAAAAGAAGCTCAATGTAACTGAGCATTAGAGAAATGTAAATCAAAACCACGATGAGATACCATCTCATGCCATTCAGAATGGCAATTATTAAAAAGTCAAGAAATGGCAGATGCTGGCAAGGCTGTGGAGAAACAGGAACACTTTTACACTGTTGGTGGAAATGTAAATTAGTTCAACCATTGTGTAAGACAGTGTGGTGATTCCTCAAAGACCTACAACCAGAAACACCATTTGACCCAGCAGTCCCATTACTGGAGATATACCCAAAGGAATATAAATCATTCTGTTATAAAGATACATGCATGCATATGTTCATTGCAGCACTATTCACAATAGCAATGACATGGAATCAACTGAAAAGCCCATGTCTTTTGATAGACTGGATAAAAAATTGTGGTACAGGTACACCATGGAATACTATGCAGCCATAAAAAGAAATGAGATCTTGTCCCTTGCAGGGACATGGATAGCGCCTGAAGCCATTATCCTTGGCAAACTTATGCAGGAACAGAAAACCAAACAATGCATATTCTCACTTATAAGTGGGAGCTGAACAATGAGAACACATGGACCTAGGGCGGGGAACAACACACACTGGGGCTTGTGGGGGTAGGGTTGGAGGGAGGGAGAGCATCAAGATAAATAGCTAATGCATGCTGTGCTTAATACCTAGGCGATAGGTTGATAGGTGCAGCAAACCACCATGGCACATGTTTACCTATGTAACAAATCTGCACAGACTGCACCTGTATCCCAAAATTTTAAATTAAATTAAAAAGAAAAGAAAACCTAGTCATCTCTCTTGGTGAGCTCTAAAGGAAAGCATACTGCAGCAATCTGTGATGCTGTGTGGTCAGATAGGCTCAAATAGACTGTTTAGGAATACACACAGTGGGAAGTCATATCCACTGTCCCCTCACTGCCCACTCAAGTTAACATAATTTAGCTAAGTCTCATCAGTTACATGAATTCATTATTTCACTCAGAAATGTATACTGAGTGCCTGCTTTTCCAGGCATTTTTCTTGGTGATGCAGGTACAGAGAGGAATCTGAGGTGTTCCTACCCTCAGGAAACTCACATTGCAGTAGGAAAAAGTTAAAAAAAAAGACTTCGTAAATAAAATACAGTTTCAGGTGAAGATAAGTGCTATGAAGAATAAAATAGGGTAAAGTGAGTGAGTTTCTGGGCAAAAGATGGTGATTAGTTTAGAAGGGTGGTTAGGGAAGACCACTCTGAGAAAGTGACATGCAGAAAAGTGAATTGAGGAAGGGAGTTCCTCAATTCATGATCCACAACACATGGAAAGACCCTGAGGCAGGAATGAGGTTGGTGTGTTCATGGAAGGGCAAAAGGCCAAGGTGCCTGGAGCAAGCTAGGAGGTGAGTACAGGGAGATGCAGTCAGAGAGAGAGGCTGGGCCAGGGCTTGGAGGTCAGGGTAAGGAGAAAAAGTCAGTGAGGACCAGCCTGGCAACAAAGGCCAAAAGAGTAGAAAGTCTTCTGAGCAGGGGCCGATTTCCTTGGAGGATGGATGTAACCAGAAAGACACATTTTCTGGATGGGGAATAAATTCATCAGAGCAACATTCAGTATCCTGATTTTAAAATGACCTGGGAACTCTATAGCTGATGTTGATCTACCCTAACTTATTAATACTTTGTGTGAACTTTGAAAGGAAAGCAATTCTGTGAATTCCTCCAAGCTGCACTTTTTATGTATTCATTTCTTTCTTCTCTGTAGAAAGGAATAGACAAGGAGTTTTACCTACTGTTCACAGTCTTTGATGAGAATCTGAGCAGATATTTTGATGAAAACATTCAGAAGTTTATCTGGCATCCCTTCAGCATTGACAAAGAAGATAAAGAATTTGTGAAATCCAACCGAATGCATGGTATGACAAATGACTTTCCCTCCTGTAAATGAAAGGCTGACTTGCATTCGAAGTGAAAATGATTGGTGTGTTTTAATTATCTTAATTTTGGTTTCTTGGGTATTGTTCTTGGTCACGAGTAAGTTATTTCATGCCTTCAGCTTCAGATGGTATAGTGAAACCTCCCTATCTCTCAGAGATGTGAAATTTAATACTTCTAGAACACTTTATCAGCCTTAGATGAAGGAACACAAAATTTAAACTAGCGGCCCTGCGGGTGGCTAACGCCTGTAATCCCAGCACTTTGGGAGGCCAAGGTGGGCAGATCATGAGGTCCGGGGACTTAGCCTGGCCAGTATGGTGAAACCTCATCTGTACTAAAAATACAAAAATTAGCTGGGCGTGGTGGCACGCACCTGTAGTCCCAGCTACTCAAGAGACTGAGGAAGGAGAATCACTTGAATCCGGAGGCAGAGGTTGTAGTGAGCCAAGATCGTGCCACTGCACCCAGTCTGGGTGACAGAGTGAGACTCTGTCTCAAAAATAAATAAATAAATAAATAAATAAATAGGCCGGGCACGGTGGCTCAAGCCTGTAATCCCAGCACTTTGGGAGGCCGAGACGGGTGGATCACGAGGTCAGGAGATCGAGACCATCCTGGCTAACACGGTGAAACCCCGTCTCTACTAAAAATATAAAAAAAAAACTAGCCGGGCGAGGTGGCGGGCGCCTGTAGTCCCAGCTACTCGGGAGGCTGAGGCAGGAGAATGGCGTGAACCCGGGAGGCAGAGCTTGCAGTGAGCTGAGATCCGGCCACTGCACTCCAGCCTGGGTGACAGAGCGAGACTCCGTCTCAAAAAAAAAAAATAAAAATAAAAATAAATAAATAAATAAATAAATAAAATGAAATTTAAACTAGCCAAGTTCACAGTACATCATAAATGTAGAAAATTACTGACAAACTACTCTCCCTTGGGTTCACAATAACATCAAGTTGGAAAACCAAAGTGATAATAGGAGATAATCATTACATAGCAAAGTGTCTATAATTAAGTAGTATGAATGACTTATTTAAGTAGTATGAGTGACTGGTGAGTGTTAATTTGTGAAATACTATCTGTTCCTATCCTAGATCTTCATTTGAGAGGAATTACTTAATTCTCCCTCTGTCTCTTTTTATCGAGTGTTACAATAGCAAACCACCTGCTAATTGCTCGTGAGTAACACAGGATGCTCATTACTCTTAGGGATATTACCTAAGGTAGCAGAGTAATGAGAGTCCAAACTCAATACCTTGCAAGAGTGTGCAGTCAATAAAAGTGCCTGAAGCAAGTAACCTAAGACAACAGGTGCTAACCTGCTTGTTTTAGGACTCAGCATAAAATCCATTTATTGCCTTTTAAAGCATTATGGAAGAATAACAAAATAGCCCTTAACCTCCTTTCCTTGCATGGAAGTAAAAAATAGTCCAAGGTTACAAGTGCCCCACGGCAACCAGGTCACAGACCCTAGGGTCCCAGATGCTCATTTCCAACAGAGTTCCCTCTTGTGCCAATGGAAAGCACGGAGTAGTGCATTTTCAGTGTCATCTTCTACAAAAGGTTTTGCTGTAACTGAACAGGAATATTGTTTCCAAACTTCTTAGTAGACAATAAAAAGGGGATATTAAGGTAGAAATAAGGAAATATAGCAGTTTCTTGGTGGAGAGGCTAAATTGGAAAAGAAATTTATCATAAGAGAGGTCTTCATCTAAAAAAATAGTAAACAACTGAATGAACTACGTCAAATCCAGCCCCACCCTATTTTGGCAATGTGAAACTACTTTCATATTTAGAAATACAGTATGTAGTCCAGGCACAGTGGCTCATGCCTGTAATCCCAGCACGTTGGGAGGTCAAGGTGGGAGGATCACTTGCATCCAGGAGTTCAAGACCAGCCTGGGCAACATAGTGAGACCCCATCTCTACAGAAAATACAAAATTAACCAGGTATGGTGGTGTGCACCTGTAGTCCCAGCTGCTACTCAGGAGGCTGAGGTAGGAGGTAGGAGGATCTCTTGAGCCTGGGAGGTTGAGGCTGAAGTAAGTATAATGGCTCCACTGCACTCCAGCTTGGGCAACAGGGTAAGACTCTCTCTCTCTTTCAAAAAATAAATAAAATAAATAAATAAATACAGGATATATCATTGTTAAAGTTCAAGGAAAATAATGCATCTTAATTCAAATGTCACATTGATTATAAATTAAGTTCTAGCTTCAGTCCTGCTTGCAGGGAGTGGAAGGAAGAGAGCAACAAAGCCAAAAAGAAAGGGCCTGACATGGTACACAATACTTTGTGTTGTGTTTATTATATAGCTTGTATTCAAAACATGTTTGTTGAAAGAAAGAATGGATGAGTGAATGTTGTAGAAAAAGAGGCTTTAAACAAGCATTCCAAGGCAAGAGAAGATTCTCTACCAACCAGTCAAGGACTGAATTTATTAGCACCTTGATTTATACTCAGATCTCATTAACATTTGATGGACAAGATTTAGATCATTTATTTAGATCATTTATTTGCAAAGACATTATCAAAGTATTTTTTTTTTTCCAGAAAATGTGGTGTTCTTCTCAGAAGTGCCAGAATTTCTTGGAATTTCTACTAATAATCCCAGATCTGAGTACAATTACCAAGCACCACTGGTTCTGCAGGCACAGAAATATTAGGATAGTACAAAAGTAATTGCGGTTTTTGCAATTACTTTCAATGGCAAAAACTGCAATCACTTTTGCACCAACCTAATAAAAACTAATTTTATTTGATAATGGGATTATAACAGAAGGTCATTCATGTGCATGATAATAGTTCTGTCCTACTATAGGCTTAGTAGAGAGTAGGAGGCAGGTAGAAATATTTATTTCTCCAAGAGACATCAAGCATGAGACGCAATTATGTTCATTCACCAGTCAGACATTGCTGTTATATCATGGCATTCATCCCTATAGCGTGAGAATGTGGTTTCTAAATTCTTCTCAAGGCACTACTTCAGATAGCCACTATCAATGGATTGGGGTTGATGTCAAAGATAAAAACAATTTTCCACTCTGGAAGCACAGAGGGTCTTCATATCTAACTAATCATTATTTATTAATAAAGTCCCTCCAGTAATTGTGTTGGGGTAAAAAAGTACAAGTTATCATAAAGCAAATTTATTTACTCAAAGGCTAACCTCATATAAGCTTAAGTACCCCCTAAAAAAAGCCCTCTCCACTGAACACACATGCACCTATACTGTCAATTGATTAAAAAATCTTTCAAATAATGCTGAATCCATGTAATCAGTAAAAGCATGTCTGATAACTTCTAGAATCAAATGCAAAGCCCACTGGCAAATGAGGGTCTTGTAGAATTCAATGAATTAATGACTGAGGAAGAGACATTTAACAAGGGAGATCATAGGAAAATAACCTCAAAAGAAAAAGGTTTTCATATCAAGAGCCTTAGAGAAGAGTATGGGGAAATTATTTCGTAAACAATCTGATTTATCCCTTAGTCATTCTTTGAACTAGTGTTCTTGCATATGTGTTGTTAAAGACAACATTTTAATAATTTCCGTATATTTTCATTATTCATTGTTAATTTTGGTCTCCATTTTAAATGGATTCACCATGTGGCTTTTCCCTGGTACTGTTTATTCTCTGAAAACAAGGATCTTTTGTAAACAGTTGACATATTTGAAGCTCCCCTGCCCGATACACACTGATAATTTTTCACTATCTTTCTTCTTCCATTTAGCTGTTAATGGCTACATGTACGGCAACCAGCCAGGCCTAAACATGTGTAAAAAGGATAGAGTTTCCTGGCATCTGATTGGATTGGGCACTGACACCGACATGCATGGAATTGTTTTTCAAGGGAACACCATCCACCTACGAGGGACTCACCGAGACTCCCTGGCCCTGTTTCCCCACATGGCCACAACAGCATTCATGCAGCCAGACCATGCAGGTAAACTTGCTGGGTCCATCTCAGGTGACCAGATTTCTACCTTCAGGCTCATCCACTTACAGTCCTCCCGCAGAAGAAATTGACAGACTTTGTGCACTTCAAGTGGTATAGAAATAGATATAGTCTCGATTAGAATCAGAGAATCCTGAATTATTAGTCCAAACACATAGTACAAGGGACAGAGGGGAAATATCTAAAATAGCATCCACAAAACAGAAGTAGAAGCCCTCTAAAGTCTTTGGTGCATAAATCCTAGGAGAATGTTTTTGATTCACAGTCCATAAAAATTCAGCTCTGATAAAGTGGACATGTTTTGCTCTCATTGAGCATGAACATAATTTCAGTTGCTTCTCTGAAGCATCTACCAGTTATGGACATCCCAGTGGATGCTTCCAGATTATAGATGTAGGCATAATTGCAGCCTGGTCTCTCTTCCATAGGTACTGATAACTGCCTTTTGATTGGGGGGTTTCTCTGTTTTCATTCCGTTGGGCACCCTTGGTTTCCCCACAGGGCAATCTGCATTGGATCTGGAATTTATGGAGACCCCTGTATAATGCCAGTACCTGGAACTTCTTCTCTTAGAGATTCCAAGTTGATAAGATAATTGGGGCATTTTCATAAAAGATCTAGAGCAACACATGGTAGCATACGCTAATCACTGCATGAAAAGTGAGGAGAACAAGCCCTACAGACATTGAACATGTTTTTCCAATCCCATTTTTTCATCAGTCTTAGCAAGAAACCAATATGCTACCTAAGATGAGTACTTGCTGTTTACTAATGGATGTTCTACTTCTTTGCTTTCCACTGGAACTGCAGTTTAGATGTCTCCATGTCATCAGTTAAGAACTTAAGGCTTGGGCTTCAAAATCTTTGCCTAAGGACTGCCTGAGACTAGGAGCTCCATAGTCCTTTCTATGTGAATTTTTCCTAGTGTCCAATCTCTGTACATTAGTATAGTTGATCAGTTATGAATTACTCAAATCAAGGGATGCCTTGGACACAACTTTTTTTTTAATACACTCTTCAAAACCAAAGAGAGGAGGGGATTGTGAAATAGCCAAATTATTTTAATCCATAGAAATAGACACTCAAAGTTAGAGCCGCCCAGAATAATTTTAGAGATGGAGCTACTTATTCTAGTGCTTTGATTATTACTCCATATGTCCTATAGGTTTCTAAAGAGCTTCACAACGTTTTCCAGTTTATGTTTGGTGATAAGCATAAATCTGTGACTGCTTAAAAGCTTAGCCATTTCACCAAATTCCTGTCCCTTACCTATAAGTCAAGAAAGAGGGTGCTCAAAACTGGGTAGAGTAGACTATAGGCTGCAACTCAAACATTTCCATGTTCTTCTATTTTTATTATCATTATTATTAATTTTCTTTCTTCTTCAAGCTACCTTGTCTAAGATCTTCTTTGTTCTTAGAGGAGACAATTCCTCAACTATTGAAGTGCCATGATCAACACATAAACAATAGGCTGCCTGGAAAAAAACAAATGCAGAGACAGTCTTTCCAAGTCTGTCTTCAAAGGTGTCTTTTCTGTGGTTTTGTATAAAGACCCTTCCTCCTGTGTCCTCATCAGTGCCTGGGTGTGTGTGGGTACCCACTTAATCAACCCATTGAGTTTTCGCTCATCTAAAAGGGGTAACTTGGCGATGGTTAGACAACAGACTTACATGTATAGCCAGATAGAAGATACCTCTGTACATTGTAGAAGGTTAAAGAAAGGCACACTCCTCCCTCACCTCTAAAAACAGAGGCTACTAGAGAAAGGGAAGGAAGAGTTATTGATCCGATATTTTCATTGAGAGTTAATATCTTCAATAATTTTATTTGTCTTATGTGATTTTATGGTGAGTTCAGTTAAGAGATATCTATCTGATGCCAATGCATCTAGAAAATTCAATCTAAAAATTACATAATTGTTGGCAGACATGATCGTTGGTGTTATATAGAAAAATTCAGTTGATTGATTTTCTGTTTTCTGTTTCCTTTTCATTTAGCATTATATAGACCTACCACTGGAAATGAGAAACTTCTTTGCTCAAGGGCTTAATGAAGTAATACACTTGGCTTTAATGATAATAATACCTTACATATTTATTGCACTTTAGAATTTATGAAATCCTTTAGGGCAAAATACTCATCAGAAATGTGGCTTAATCTGAACCTTGTCTAGGATAATCATCTTACCGGTAATTAGTTGTTTTTAAACTGGGCTGGGTTAAGATAGTCATTGGTGGTTTTCCAGGAGAGACTGTCTTCTAATAGGTGTCTATTATAGGGGAGACCCAGAGAAGTCATTTCTTGGTAGCAATATTGTAAGTTTCTTTTTTTATTACACATGAATTTTGGACAGGATCTTTCTCCCCACAGAAGTAAATATATTCAAAGTAATTTATTCCCCTTGGGGTCTGATTTTAAACTACTAGGTGACTGGTATTTTAAAAATCCACCTAACTGGTTATTTTGGAATAAAATATGCAGGTTTGCTAAAAACAGACCATCACCAACAAAAATACCGAGCACCACACTCAATGCGGAGCCATTTCTCTTGCAGGTATTTTTAAGGTGTTTTGTGCCACCATGCACCACCTCCCGAGAGGCATGGGTCAGATCTATGAGGTCAACAGCTGTGACAACAGGGACCCTTCTGAGCAGCCACACGGGATGATAAGAACTTTTTACATCGCCGCTGAAGAGGTAGAATGGGATTATGCCCCTAACAAAAACTGGGAGTTCGAAAAGCAGCACTTGGACGCAAGAGGGGAAAGGTACCACAGGCGCCGCCGCCAGGGCTCTTCAGTGGGATCGCGCATGCTCCGTAGGACTTTAGCAAGTGTGGCTCCCTACAAATTCCCAGGTTGTGTCTGCGCTGGTCACTACCACATGTAACTGGGACTCCTGAAAAATGAAAGTAGAAGAAAAGTTCTCTTCCCTTGGAAATCATACCGTCTAGGGTGGAAGTATACATGCATTTATTAAATACCTACTATATGCTAGGCATTGTGCAATGTGCTGGTAAAACAGTGTGGAGGATAGACAAGGTCCTTTCCTACACAGAATTCCTGGTCCACGGTAAGACTTTAGAACAAGTATATGGAGTAAGGCAGTCACTATGAGAGGGGAAGGGTAGAGTGCAGCAGGAGATATGGCAGAAGTACACAGCCCTGTCTTGAGGAAAGGTAGGGAGAAGGTCAGTAGTCAGGGGGTGCTTCTGGGAGGAAGTAGTCTTTGAGTTGGGACATGAAGAGTAGTTCACTTGATGAGGAAGGAAGCATGTTCGTGGCAGAGGGAACAACCTGTGTAAAGGCCTGGAGGTGAGGGAGAGCACATCATGTTCAAGAGAGTGAATGTTTAGAATGACCAGAGCACAGAGCGTAGGGGGCCAGTGATGGGAAATGAGGCTCAGGAGGTGGCAAAGGCAGATAGTGAGGCTTGAGAGTCAAATTGAGGAGTTTGGCAGTGGGAAATCATAAAAATGCTTAAAATCAACGTGATTAAATGTATAGCTTAGGATCCCTTTGACTGCAGTGTGGAGAATAGAGGGCAAGGAGGAGTACAGGTGGCAGGCAGAATGGTTAGGAATAATTCCACCCAAGATAGGTAAGTGATACATGTGGCTGAGATGAGAATGCAAGCTCCCTCAGTGGAAGGAGATGGAAGGGGTGGGTCTCACTGTATTTTAGAGATAAAATTAATAGATTTTGAAAATCTATCTTTTGTGATGATCTGCCTTGGCAATAGATGAAATGTACTATACATGTACAGTACACATACAGTCTATCTTCATTATTTGTAGATTCTGCTTTTGCAAATTTGCCTACTTGCTAAAATTTATTTTTAACCCCAAAATCAATTCCAGTGACATTTTTGTGGTCATTTGAAAGTACATGTAGAGTGGCAAAATTTTATATTGCCTGATGTACACATTTTCAGCTGAGGTCAAACAAGGATCTCTCTGCCTTCTTGTTTTGGCTCTTATACTGTAAACAAACGTCCTTGTTTTCAGACTATTTAGTGCCATGTTTTTTGCACTTGTGTGCTTTATGTTGGTGCTTTCA
Organism: Theropithecus gelada; assembly: GCF_003255815.1. Taxonomy (NCBI): domain Eukaryota; kingdom Metazoa; phylum Chordata; class Mammalia; order Primates; family Cercopithecidae; genus Theropithecus; species Theropithecus gelada. The sequence continues at coordinate 86,057,044 of NC_037682.1, forward strand.
CTGTTTAGAATGCCCCCCTAAGCAGAGTGATGAAGCTGTGTCCTGAGTGCAAGAAGCCTCTGATGTGCCTTATACATGTGAGAGGTACTTTGTTCCTGCATGAGTTATAGCGCTGTTGGCTGTTGAGCTCAGTGTTAATGAGCTCAACAGTGTTAATGCTGTTGAGCTCAGCAATATATATTAAATAATGTGTCTTCAAAAAGAAACAGATGTAAAACAAGGTCATATGTTGATCAGTTGATGAAAATATTATGACTAGAGGTTTGCAGGAACCTAACCCTATATTTCCCCTAGGAACAATGGTTCAGTCTTTATTAGTCCAGTTATCACAATGACTTTCTAGAATATAACTAGGGTGAATAACAAGTATCAACTGTATCTATCTATATTTGTATATGGGTGTATGCACAACACATGACTACAGTCCTTCTTGAGATCTTTCAAAGTGGAAAAGCATTACCATGTACAGAAAGATGCAAATGAAATCTGGAGAAACTCAGGGTGGTAGAGGGTGGATATATGTGTGTGTGTGTGTGTGATGACACACACAAGCAGACGCATGTGTGTAAGGTTAGATGGTCCCAGAAGAGAGGTGCAACCTCAAAGGATCCTTAGGAGTCTCTCAGGTTGGCCCTACTCAGTGCTTAGCAGAAGATTACAATAGTGATTTCCAAGGGTGGGCCATGAACTGGTGCTGGGCTGCCCATATCAGAACTCAAGGAGCTTTAAAGTGCAGATTCCTGGCCTCACTCCCAGAAAGTCTGGTGCAAAAGGCCAGCTCCCCAGGGAGCACTTGATCACAGCCAGGTTTGGGGAGCACTTCTCCAGAGTACCCCTGAATCACTTAGAAGCGCTCAAAGCTTTTCTGCTTTCTGACAACTTTAATTTCTGATGCTTCTGATTTTCAGACATGGAGATATATTTATGAACCGCACTGAAAATTGGATTGGCTCTCAGTACAAGAAGGTGGTTTACAGGGAATATACGGATGGAGAATTTGTGGAGATCAAAGCCCGACCACCACGAGAGGAGCACTTAGAACTCCTGGGTATGGCACAGATTTCAGGCGGGCACTGTCAGCCCCAAGCATGTGCATGCACACACACTCATGTGTTCTGTTAGACTTGTGGCTGAGAAAGGATAGAAGAAAAGAGTAGCTTGACTGCATTCCTCCAAGTGCAATATTCTCCTGCTCTACCATTATCGGGGAGTGTGCTGAGTGCTCAACTCATACAAAAAATAGTCATAATAAGACTACCAGATAACACACAAATAGGAATCCATGACATTGGGGCAGTCTAACTAGTGTATGATACCCTAAAGCTTCTTTCCAACCCCTATACTGAGCTCGGAAGTTTTAATTTGAAATAGTTTGATGTGTCAGAACAGCAGGCAGAATGTTTCCATAACTTCTTAAGGTCCTGGGTTATCCATGCACAGTGCTATTGCAACATACCATGAACATATTTATGACAAAAGAAGAGCTCCTATGTGAGATGGGGCCAAGGGAGAAAGGTCTGGCTTTCTCCTTCCTGAGAGGTCCCTCTCAGTTTAGGAGGCCCTTATTCATGGCCTTCTCAGAACCTGAGCTGCCGGACCTGGCAATGAGATAAGCTCTTCCTGCTTTCCTTCTCCACTTTTCTTCATGGGAAGTCACCTCTGACCCCATCTTGGGGATAAGACCTTAAAGCAGAGGGCAAATCTAAGGGACTTCTGGAAATCCTGCCCACTTTTTAATACACAAGGTAACTTATATAAACAGTATGGTCTTACACAGGGCTTTCCAACATTAGAATAAGGCCCCACAACTCCTAGCTTGATAAATTATTAAATTAAATGCTCCATCCATGTAATACATGTGGAGGTATAGTAGACCCCACACTTCCACAGTCTACTAACGTTCACAGATAAGCTTGTTTGTCTCATCAAATGAGTGAGTCAGCCCTGATCGAAACATTCAGTCATTTGAGCTGTGATGTTGACAGAGCTTTAAAGACGCTGAGGTGCTAGTCCTGCTGAGGGGTTTGAGGTGTGCCTCTAAGGCTCTTTGGTTTGGTTCTTCTCAGCAAAATGACACAAATGAGTTGACTTTATGAGAGGCAAGCCCATCAGCACTTCAGCCAGAGGAATGTGAGGCCTATTTACTCATTTTCTGCGGCTCAGGGAAAGGCTTGGGTTCCTCAAACTGGGCGCATGGCAGGCACACTTCAGTTCATTACTATTCCCTGATAGTGACCTCTCACGCTCTGAATCAGTACCCATTCGCTCTTACTCATCAGTAGTCATTTGCTCTTACTCATCAGTAGTCATTTGCTCTTACCAACCAGTATAGCAAGGCATGTGCAATTCAGGTGGTAATGAGTACACAAATAATGATTTTAACATATGCATACATAGGCACTTGTTTCTAACTATAACCAAATGTACTGTTTAAGAACATGCAAAGCATTTTCTTCTTTTTTTCAGCCCAGTCCACTTGTCTTCGGGTTTTCTTTTCTAATTTTGCCATTAAGGGGAAAAAAATGAGTGCTTTTTAGAACTTCCTGATTCATGTTAAATATTTTAAGAAAATTTTATTTATTTACTTTAATTTAATGTATTTATGTTTTAAGAAATTGAGAGAAAATTGAAAATAATAACAGTCCAACAAATTTTAGATTTACATATACCTTTCTCAGAAAAGCAATTAAAACCATGGCTTGAATCAGCAAGGAATTGATATGTGTGGCCAGACCACCAACTGTGAGTGTATCTCCCTGTGAATGTAGAATGCACCGAATACCCAAGAGAGAGCCATAGGAATCAGGCACTTCTGAAATGGGAGTCTACTCACCATGAAGCAGTGCACAAGTCATGCTGCTACAGGCCCTCTCAGCCAGGTGTAGGCTCATCTCCATGGGCACACAGCCTGGTTGCTTCCAACAGAAATGCACACACCAGAGTAGCTGAAGAGTGCTTGTCTCCTTGGGTAAACAAATATTGAGAAACAGAGTTAGACGTGCATTCATGAAGTCACTGTATTAATCATAAATTAATACATAAATGATTTTATTTCACTCTAATCTTTCAAATTCCTTTTATACACATTTCATTGGATCTTCATTATTATTGTCATCCATTTACCAGATAATGAATAATTTCAGACTTATCAAAGGTTATACACAGGGGGATTACAACTGAAAGTCACCATATCATGTGGATATGGCTTTTCCTGGAGATGATTTCTCAGTAGTAAAAAGTTAAGCATTTACTGAGTACTTATGGTATATCAGTGCACTGAAGTAAATACTTTTTACATACATTATCTTATTCAGTTCTTACTATAATTCCACACGAAAGTTATTACTAAACCGATGTTACAGATGAGGAAACTGAAACTCAGACAGATTACATCACTTACCCAAGGCCCCTCTAATAAATGAAGGAGGCAGAATTTAAACCCATTGCTAAAGACTACATGATATTTAATACCACACAATGTTGCTCTCTAAAACAAAGTTGATTTATATATGCCTTTCTCAGAAAAACAACTAAAGCCAAACTATTTTATTTGGCTCACTACTGCCTATATTTAAATTACATTAATGTTGAAAGAGCAATAATAATGCACACAGTCCTGTGTTCTGCCTTTAGGCCCAATGATTCATGCTGAGGTGGGCGACACCATCCTGATCATATTTAAGAACAAAGCCAGTAGGCCCTACTCCATCTCAGCCCAGGGTGTGGAGGAGATGGATAGTGGAAAGCAATTCCAAGTGCCCATGACAAAACCAGGTAAGTTGCGTCAGAGGTCTGCTCCATCTTGAAGAAGAACACTGGAGTCAACTCTCTTCTGACCTCAGAGGGGTCTTAAAGAGCTCATCTTAATGTCAATGTGTTTCAGCCATCATCTAGTCACTCTGGTATGAGATCATCATTCATCCAATGACCAAATGTTTAGGAATTTCTAGGGCTCCATTAGGAACCTCCATTAGGAACCCCATTATCAACATCCCCCACCAGAGTGGTACATTTGTTGTAACTGATGAACCTACATTGACACATCCCCTAAAGCCCATAATTTACATTAGGGTTCAGTCTTGGTGTATACACTCTAAGGGTTTTGACAAACGCACAACAACATGTATCTACCATTGTAGTCCTATAAAGAATAGTTTCACTGCCCTAAACATTCTCTGTTCTCTGGTGTTTGTTTTTTCCTCTTCCTTAACCCCTGACAACCACTGATCTTTTTACTGTCTCCATAGTTGTTCTTATAGTAGCTCCCCCTTATCACGGTTTTGCTTTCCTTGGTTTCAGTTACCTGAATCAAACTTGGTCTGAAAATATTAAGAAATTTTGAGATAACTTCAATTAGAGACTATAAAAAGATATTTTGAGAGTGAGAGAGAGACTACATTCACATAGCTTTTATTATAGTGTACTGTTATAATTGTCATATTTTATTATTGTCAATCTCTTACTGTACCTAATTTATAAATTAATTATAGGTATGCATGTATAGGAAAACACATAGTATATATAGGTATGGCACTCTCTGTGGTTTCAAGCAACCCCTGGAGGTCTTGGAATGTATTCCTCCTGGATAAAGGGGGACTACTGTAGTAAACATAAAAATTAACACATTAACTGCCTTCAAAATGAAGCATTATCCTGTGTATTTAATTACATTATTTCATTTAATCCTCACAACAATTAGAAAACTATGATGACCAACCCACTTTACAGATGAGGATACTAAAGGTTAGTGAAGTTAAGTAGCTTGTCAAATGTAGGAAAAAGGAAGTCATAGGGTTGAGATTTGGAACTACGTCTCTCTGATTCTGGTTCTCACCAAATCTCATCTGCCCACTTGAGAAGCTTTAAAAAAACACTAGCACCAGAGTCCTAGACCCCAGACTCTCCAATTTCACTGGTCTGGGGTGAGACCTGAGCAGCAAGAGCTTACAAATATCCCTGGTGACTCCCATAAGAGGTCAAGGCAGAGGCCCTTGATGACTAAGATGTGCTCAAAGATGGTTCTTGGGAAGAAGATACAACATTTAAGGAGGAAAAACAGTAAGGTATAAAATGTTCTTATTTCCTGAATACACACCAGTTGACAATAAAAAAGGGAAACTAGAGGGAAGGCTGGAGCCTGACATGACAAATCTGCCATTTCATTTTGAAATAGTAGAAATCAAGATGGGAGTTTAATAAGAACATTTGTAATGAATGAGTAATTCTCTCCAGCAATAAACATTAATGAAATATATAAAGACCTGCTTGTATTTCTTCAGATAAATCATCTGAAACACAGGTAATTCTAATAAATTTTTTCCATTTCATTTATTACAGGAGAAGTAAAAACTTATAGATGGAATATCCCTAAAAGATCCGGTCCAGGGCCTTCCGATCCCAATTGTATTCCATGGGTTTACTATTCAACAGTAAACTTTGTGAAGGTAAGGTGGAGAGAGCAACCAAAAGGTTTAAAATAATCTGGATGAAAGTTGACTAAAATAATCTGGATGAAAGTTCATCACAGCTTGGGTTGGTATATGTGAAAGCGTGTAATGATTAAGAGCAAAGGGTCTCACACTATGGCCCATTTACCAAATCTAGCCATGCTGGATTTACGTTTACATTGTCAGTGGTTGACTTGAGTAGCTGCAACAGACTGTATGGCCCACAAAGTCAAAAATATTTACTATCTGGTGATTTTTTTTTTCCAAACAAAAAAAAAGTTTGCTGACCCTTGACTTAAAGTATGGGGGATAAAAACAAAATCCCGATGTTTCAGTTACCAAATTTAGAACTTCAAAAGATAAAAGGTTTGAAGCAAAAGAGGATATGTAAATACATAACAATAAAATAAATATAACTTAGAATACAATTTATGTATGGTTTTGGATGTGTGAAATCTGTTCATTTTAAATGCATTACCAGGGCTACTAGGGCTTAGGAAAAGAAAGTTCACTTTAAACATAGTAACTGAAACTACAAAACTATTTGAATGATTAATGATCTAACTTTGAAATAAAAGGCAAAGATTCAATATTGAATTTGAGCCAGATATGTATGTGTAAAACAACCACAGTCTTTAATTACATGCCATAAACCAAAGTCCAATCTAAAGCCGTTACCTGATGTAAAATGTAAGCTTTGCCTATTAAAGAAAAAAAAGGAGGGATTATCTTAACCTCCCTCTTAGGTATTAGATGGCTTGTGTTAATATCCTTGAGTTGTACTGGACGGTTCTAGAGTTCAGAGACAGATATACAAGGCACTTGAATAAATAAACTTACATATGAGAATTATGGGAAAATCCATATTTATTTATTATTTTATGCATCACAACAAATATTTATTGAGCACTTGTGATGTGCAAATGACCCCACCCAATACTATGAGAGATGCAGATACTCCTCTCTCTTTTTTTTTTTTTTTTTTTTTTTTT